>NC_133322.1:5024819-5131034 GCF_012295235.1 Primulina huaijiensis
TAACTGTTTGCTGCTCTTTTTCAGATACTGAAAATATTGAAAAATAGTAGTGTNCGATACCAACTGTTTGCTGCTCCTTTTCAGATACTGAAAATATTGAAAAATAGTAGTGTGAGGGGCCTAAGTATTTTGTCTTTCGAACTTGAAGTAGTTGGTTATACCATTGCTTTAGCGTATTGTCTCCACAAAGGGCTCCCTTTTTCAGCATATGGGGAGTTGGCATTCCTTTTGCTTCAAGGTATGTTTAATAGGGTTCCAGCTTTCAAGTTTTCACCATTTCTGATAACATGTGACATAGAATTATTTATTATTTATGTTACTGCTTAGCAAAAGCTTTTACTACTATATTATACGCCTTACCAAAATTTATAAAGAATTATAAGTTCCAATGAAAAAAAGAACGAAACTATTTTTTTTTTTGAATTTATGATACTTTGTCAGATTTATGTTATGGAAATTATGGGTTTTAAGTGTGTAGATGATAATCTAGTTATTTTTTTCACTAATTTATCAATTACATCTACAAAAAATCAATCTTTTGATTTTATTTTTCCAGAAGAATGGGTTGTTTCAATCGATAATTTTTCCCTTCTTTAATCCTACTACCGATTCTTTAAATTATCAAACTTTTTTTCCAAATATTATTTTGTTTTAAAATTGAATGTAAAGGAAAATTGAACTAGAATATTATTTGTTTTTCAATGTTTGCATTATTTCAAGACTTTTGTGTGGCTTTATTTTTATGAGAAGATCATTTTTTTTTTATTTAGAAAGAGATGTTACTTGAAACTATAGTTTTTTACACATTGTTTGGTGGGATTTGGATCATCTACAATGCATTGTAGAACATGAGGTCCACTTGATCCAACGGTGGTGTTGTGCTGCAGTCATCTTTTTGGTGTGGTTGATAAGATGAGTTTTAATTGCTCTACTCAAATTAAACATATACACCAAACATAATATAATTAATCACATCACACTACATAAATTAACCAAAATTTGAATTTCTACTTATGTTTTTTAATTGATTAAAAAATTATGATAAAAGTAGATTATTTTATATATATAAATACCAGCATGTTTGTTCATCGATGGCGAACGCGGTATGTACACTTACATTAATATGCTTGAAAAACTAGCCTCAAGCTCAATTTCGAAAAAGTTGTTACCAAGCGTAGTTTTTCTTAACACTCTAATCATACTTCTTTTAAACTCCAAAATAATATAAATATGGATGCACCAATTATATACAAATGCATTATTTAAATCACAACATTACAATGTCATGTTTTAATGTAGTGGTGAATAAATGGTTGTTCTATTGGACTAACTATCAAGTACCGAATAAAATTATTTAGATTATTAACTTACTACTAAAACAAAATTAAATAACTCAATTTCCACACTATACAAGTAAGACGACAATGAAAAATTCAAGGAGGAATTTTTATCAAGATCTTGGTGCACCTATTGTAATCTCTGTTATTCTTTTATTAATTCTGGTCGAATTTCCATATATTCTTGAGGTGACGGGTTTTCTAAATTATTTAATTGGTAATTTGCATTCACCTCCTCTACATTTTATGTATTTGACACTCACATCCCTTGACATGTTATAATATTTACACTTGATAAGGGAGGTAAGTGTCAAATGTTTAAAGTATAGGGAAGTTGAAGGCTAATAACCCATTATTTATACCCTCTCGAACTATATCAAACATAATATTAATTTGCAACAATTAAATATTTTTAAATTGTTTAACAAATTAATATTGCTTTTAACATCTTTGAAAGCCACTAGCCTTCAATTGGATAATTTATTGGTATCACACATATATTTGACTTTATTTCTCGGTTTCGGTCTAAATCCATGACATGTAGTATTCAATCATATTATAATCTCGTCTCTCGATTTTCGACTATAATACATAAAATCATTAAAAGGCTCAAATTTTGAAAGCATTACAACAATAAAACATGCACTCATAAAATTTAGGAAATCAACCAGATAATAATTAAATTATAGGCTCAACAAAAGGTCACCTGATCTTGATAAACTAAACTTAGTTCACAGTTCAAGATCAGAATAAACTTAGTTCATAGTTTGGTCGAAGAAATATAGTCTAACAATGTTTAGCAACACCTCAAATGTAATAGACAGTTTAATATAAGGATAAACTCTTGAATATCTATCTTTGGTTGATCCTTCTTTGTTTCCCTTGTGTTCTTCCGCTGCTTCTATCATTTCTTTTTCAAAATATGTCGCTCCCTATCCCTCAAAACTAATGTTAATATTATATATATGTGAGTCAACGTGGAACCCTAGGGCCTAGGCGCACTAATTCTTTTATTTTTCTTAAGTGAGTCAACAATATCTGATAAGGCATTGATCCTTGCAATATCAGTGTTCATCTAAAGCCTTGTTGATCTTGATATATGTTGAATAATTCTTGTAATCAAACTTGGTAAACATAACCTGTTAGGTGCTTGCGAAAACACTTACAAATTTCACATCTACACTGCTCTTTTCTGTTCTTTGCAGGCATAATTCTGGTAGCAATCATTTACTATTTTTCTCAACCTCTAGGAACCATGACATGGATCAGGGCATTACTGTATCCTTTCAATACCTGTTTATATAATTGGAGAATGTAGTCTACATTTCCGTTTGGATGATCTTTTTTGTATGGTTGGATAATGTAATCTCCATGTCCTTGACCACTTGACTAAAGATATTGTGCTCTTGCACCAACTATCTTAGCTGGTCGAATCGATCCCCTACTTTTTGAGGCTCTATATGTGAGTCACAATGTCTACTATTTATGCACTTACTTTGTTTTTGCTATTCTTCATCAGTAATATTTACAAAGTTTGAGCATTGAAATTTAATTTGTGTGGGTCAAATTTCACAGGCTTCTCAACACGCAATATTTTTCTGTGCAAGGATTCCACAGATCTGGGCCAACTTAAAGGTGAGGATTTAATCCAACCTTATTTCTCTGTGTTTTAGCAATTATGAGATATCTCTTTCGATCTCATTACATATACTCATTCCATGATTGAGATTTTGTTTCTGCAATATTCAAAGGATACTTAAAAAAATATGGTGTTCTGGAAGTGCGAAGGATATTTTCTAAATTGCGGAAAAAAGGTTATGATTTAAATCAATTGTTTAGGATGAAAAATTTTTAGTAATAAAATTTGAAATAGTACAGGTTCCCCCTTATTGTCTAACAAGTTATTATTGCTGTTTTGAGCAGAACAAAAGTACGGGCGAGCTTAGCCTTTTGACATCGTTGATGAATTTTGCAGGTTCGATGGGTAAGTTTGTTGCATTTTCGCATTCGCATAGTTGGATTTAATGGGAGGTATGTAATTGTCTAATTGATGTTACTTTCTCTTTACCAGTAAGGGTCTTCACCAGCATGCAGGAAAAGGCACCAATGAGTGGTAAATTTACGTTTTCTTATTTGCTGGAAACTAGTATTAGTAGTGAAACCTATGAAAACATTGAAATATAATGACTCTCCATAATCTCATGTGATTGCTATCGATTACTGCATGCTATATAAGACCGACTTCAGCTGCGCGTGGTCTTGGAATTTGCATTTTTAGTCCCTGGTTAATGGAGTTGAATGAGTTTTTTGTATCTTAACATGTACTCAATTTAGGACCTATGACAAACAATTGAATATCTTATTACACTGTTGTTTAAACTGACTTTTATCTTTGTTTCTTGAATTTGCTGTAGTGGTTTTGGGCTCCGTTATTGGCATTATGACTAATGGCACCATCTTAAGTCAAATAATTCTGTACCAAAAACCACCTGCAAAGAAACAAAAGAAAGCTGATTAGAGAACTAAAGATTGCTTCTCCAGGTTTCTCATACTGCTAAGGACGAATCAATTTTGGTGGAAAAATTTGTACGCTGTTGCACGGTAACGGTTCTAATTATTGCATTATTTCGTGTTTGACTAAAGTTTTACAATATTTGATGTAAAAAATAATTATGTTATCTTTAATTTTCTATTTACTATATAAAGGAATTCTCCAAAAATTAATATACGATAGAATAAACATTCTCTCGGTTGTTCCTAATTGCCCTTTAAAATACCAGGCTCTATGCAACAACATCTAAGCCACTATAGACTATAGTAAACTCAAATATATGCGAAATTGTATTTTAGTTCTTGAACTTTTGCATGAGAACATTTTTTGTCTTGTAAACTTTTAAAAAAGAGCGCAAAAATAATTTTTACCCCACTATTTACAATAATTGAGTATAAGTTCTTGCTGTATTAGGTCAAATGCAACACGTAAGAAATGAAATTCCTCATTTTTGTATCTCCAAAATATAGTTTATGTCTTATATTTTATTTTCTATATCATGATCGTTGAATGTTTATTTTGTTTTATGATCTTATTATGATGCTCTTTTATTTGTTTATGAATAAATTTAGAGGGCCAATAATTATAGGTCATTATGTACAGCTTGTTTAATTAAGTTTACTTCTTCTTCTTCTTGTTTTTGTTTTTTGTGACGGGAACATTGTGGTAAATCTTCGTACTTAACGCAATAATCATGCTTAACATAATAATTTGCAAACCGACTAAGTATCATTGTAAACGATCCACCGACGAAGGTAGGATATTCGGTTCGAATTTTAAGTCATATCACGTGCCGTCTTTGTGTATGCATAATAGTATTTTATTTAGTAAGTGAGATTGATGTTGTCGTCTCACCCTCTTATCTAAATTGGTGCCTTTTCCTATTCGAGAACCATGTCTCCGATTTAATCAAAACTCTTTTTATTCTGAACCACGTATATTTACAGGCATTTCCCATCCATTTCTTTATTAAATGCCTTGTATTATTGACAGCAGTCTGGTATGATCACTTGTTCCGATCAGAACTCAGACAACCCATAAGCAGCTTCATGCTCTCCAAGTCCCCATGATTGTTTAGCTGAATCAATATTCAATAAACAAAAAGATCAATATTTTTTAAAAAATATATTATTAACAAATATAATGATATAAAGAAGCTCAATTTTGATTGTAACCTTGTGTAGAAAGAGCCCAGTTGCTATCAACTCCCACATGCCATGCAAAGTAACCAAGCAACCCTTTATCCTTGGCATACGAAACTTTAGCAGCAACCGACTGAGTGTCATCGTAACCCATCCAAGTCGTCCCCGAGTAACAGTAATTAGTCACAATCGTGGAGTTGTAGACAACCACCGTGCCACTATTGCTGGCAATGAAATTCTTGATTTGGTTGTAACCCATCGCGCCGCCATCTGGTGCGGCAGGTCCTGTCGATGGTGCCAACATGCCATGATTATTGGCATTGGCCAAACGCCAAGCATACCCGTAAAACGGTATCCCAAGTGCCAGTTTCTTGGCACCTAAGCCTCCCTGAATCCAAGAATCAATTCCATAACTTCCACTAACTTGGCTGGTTGAATCATACAGCATAGAATGTGAATTTGTGTATCCATACCATGAAGGACCGTAGAAGTCATATGCCATAGCGTTGACCCAATCGAGATTCTTATTGATCGAATTCACCGGGTAGTTCAGTCCGTTTACGTTCGCCGCGTAGTAAAACGCTGCCGTTAGCAAAAGGGCTGACTTCCCGGAGCTCTGGGCCTCCGTCGTCACGGCGGTGCGCCATTCTGTTAAAAGGGTACCTAAGTTAGTCATATCCGAGGATGTTTGCGGGTACTCCCAGTCGAGATCAAGCCCATAAAATCCGTAGGATCTGGCTAACTTTATGGAAGAATCGATGAAAGATTTTCTAGAAGATGATTGACTAGCCATCTGAGAGAAGACAGTTTCGTTAGCACTTCCACCACCAATGGACAAAAGGGTTTTGACAGAAGGGTTTTGGAGTTGAACAGTTCTTGTGAACTGGTAGAAAGAAGCATTATTTGCAGAAGAAATGGTGACTTGTTTGGTTTGAGGATCAAGATCCGCAAATGCGCAGAATATGTGCGTGAAAAGAGACGAGTTGATGTCTGAGGCTGCGAATCCACTGTCTGGGAACCAGTACACACCATTCACTGCATTTTGTCCTCCACAAAATTGCAGTTGAACGAAAGAAATGACAGAGAAAATAAGGAAGATCTTCATCGACGAAGCCATTTTGAAAAGACGAGGCTATTCATCTATGTTTTTATAGTAAAAAATTATAGAATTCGAGTTTTATTCGTGCAAGTAACCTATCACGTGGCTTGACTTTGCATTCAGAAATTAGAGGTATAGGCAAACAGGTTAAGGCTACTCCGTACTTGCTAATTATCGTTAAATTGATTGATATTTAGAATATGGATTTGGATCCTCTGTCAGTCACATCAAAGTCATTTTTTTTACACAAGATGATCAGTTGATCATCTGATGGACCTGTTAGATAAATTTGAAAAATTGTCAGACGAAATGATGATCATCTCGTGTTAAAAGAGCACAGTATCGAGAGCTGTGTTTTCAGGTGATCCAAATCCATAAAATATTCTAACAATATATATATTACATGGAATATTTCTTTCAATCGAAACACATAGTCATAGGAGTAATAAAAGGTCAAAATCGCAAATAATTTTAATTATATATATATATATACACACACATATGAGAATTGACATCTAGATATGGTGTTCCCCAAGTCATTGTTTACTATTATGTATTAATTACTATTATGTATTAATTACATAATATGTTTATTGTGAGACGATATCAATTATATTTTTTCGTGAGATGAGTAACTCTATCCATATTTACAATAAAAATAATATTTTTGACATAAAAAATATTATGTTTTTATGAATGACTCGAATAGAATATATGTCTCACAAAATTGACTTCTATCACCGTCTCATATGAGCTACTTGCTTAATTTTTCGTCTAGATTAGGTCGCATTAAACTTTTTGAATTGGCTTTTTGCAAGGTGGACATTTCTCCGACCGGTAACTTCACTATGACATATAAATTATATGATGCAAACGTTTCCAATTTTGAAACGCAATCGAATTATTCATTAATTGGATTACTTTTCGGGAAATTTAGCTATTTAATCTCGTTTTCGCTAGTATTTTAATATATATGAGCTCCTAAATTTTTTTTAAAATCGTTTGTCTCAAGTTTAGCATCGTGTGGTAATAAGAGCTTCTAAATATTAGCAAATGAATATATCAATTTGCAAATGGATGAATGAAAAAAAAGAAGTGGAAGAATACAAATTAAAATAAAATTAAATTTCACTCGAGTAGAGTTATATATCCCCATATTTTATAGGCGTATATTTATTTATATAAAAATATAATTTAATTCTCAAAGTTATTAAAATATTAATTAATTTGTCATGATTTATGTGCGGGTACAATCTTAATACACTCTTGAATAAAGATAATAAATAAATTAAACTTAATTATGAGCTGGAAACCACTTGCCCCGAAATTGCTTTTTGTTACATTATGAGAGCTAATCATTAGACCAATTAAGTTAAAACACATAAAAGAGACGAGTCAATGGATTCTTTTTAGGGTCAAAGTTGATTTTTTTTTTTAAAAAAATGATACATAAAATTTAATTGTTTTCTAATTGTGAGAGCCTATCATTGTATCAATTTTTAAAATTATTCTTAAATGTGTTTAATGAACCTCATGTAAGATAGCGAACATAGGGATGTCAATGAGATGAGACCAGAACATGTTTTGTCATCCTCATTTCTATTCATGAATTTCATCCATATCTCCATACACTTCTCGATCTCCGTTTTCCCCTAACCCGAAACAGCAGGGATCAAATCCCTATCTTCGTTTCAAAATATTAATGGGGTAAGACAGAGGCGGATATGAAGATTCTCCGAACCAAAACTTATTATTATCTATTATTATTGGTGATAATATTAATATTATTAATATTTTAAAAAATAATAATATTATTATATTATTAATCTAATAATATTATTATTTTTATTATTAATATTATTTTCGTGACGGGTTCGGTGATGAGGATAATATCCTTATACCCGTCGAACTATTTCAGGGATTTTAAAAAATCCTTGAGGACGAGACCCAATCCCATAGTACACCAGGTTATCCCCCCAATCAACACTGATGACAGAAAGGATTGGTCCTCTATAGCATCCCAAGCTTGGGTGAATGGGAGAAGGAGTTTGTAGTCCCGTGGAAGCTCAAGTTGCTCGGGAAGTAAGGATAGAAAACCCATGGCACAGGTTGGAAGAGTTGGTAATTGCAAAAAGAAAAATTTGTTTTTCCATCCCTTCAAAGAGGAAGAGATGTCTGTCAGGAACCGGTAATGCATCCGGGCCATAAAAGAAAAGACCCCGTCATTAAACCGACAAAAATAAAAATAATGAAAAATGGAAGAGTTGATGGGGATGATTTTCATACGGAACAAAACAAAAGTGGCCGCCATAATTCTAAAGGCGTTAGGGTGAAGATGATTAATCGGGAGCCCGAAGAACCGGGCAACTCCTTTGAAGAAATGGTGGATTGGGAATCGAAGCCGACTCTTGAGTTGTTCAACAAAAAAAGTGTGATAGCCCGAGGGAGGAGTGTCCGGGTGATCGCTAGGCTTAGGAATTAATATTTTGTAAGAGGAAGGAATGGAGCCTAATGACCTAATTTCTTCTAAATTACCCGGGCAAATGGTAGAAGTCATAGTAGAGAACCACAAGGGACCTGCTACTTTGTCTTTCCCTTTGCCTTGGGTGCCCGTAGGCCGGGAGGAATAAACTTTGGGTTTTGAAAGAGGACGAAAATGAGGGATGGGGATGCCTACGGGGATGTGGACAGAGGTTTCAGAAGGGGTCGGGGAGTTATCCTCTGATCAACCCCTAACGTTCTTACCAGATGTAGAGGAAGTGGAATTTGACACGGTAAACAAAAGAAAGGGAAAAGGACTTACGAGGAAAAAATGATGACAAGTGAACAGGAAGCAAAGGTCGCCGGAGATGAAGTCGCTTGGAAATGAATCGTCGGAGAAGACAGAGCGCAGAGAAAAGGAAAACGAGAAGTGTAAAGTTCTAAATAAATCTGAGGTGGTATTATATATAGAGGAAGATGCATAGATCTGCGCCGTTGATCATAGGACAGATGGACGCATGAGATCTACCTGGGAAATCGTGCGGGATAATTGAAAAGACAAGCACGGGATTCGAGGTGTCATGATGATTGATCTTCTCGGAATACGAAAAGATTCTGCAAAGATTTAAATTTTAGGGCTTACGTCAGCACCGACAGTATGTCATCATTCCTATCATATCGGGGAGACTAAACGACAAATTGTTTCTCCTGACTGGGCACACAAGACTGATCGGGACAGCGAGTACGACTCTAGCCCGACTATTTAAGGAGGGAGTGATGATACCTCGGGATGTCCCGGGCCATGGAGCCGAGTCATGGATAATGCTCGGGTCAGGAGGATGGACTATTCCCTGGTCAACAAGACGACAATCTGAATAGAAATCCAGATCTCAAGCTGCCCGGGACGGTGAGAGGGAGAATATATGAAGAGGCCAGTCAAAAGGCCGAGCCATTGAAATACTCGGGACATAACCTCCCCGGGTTATTGGATGCCCGGGCTCTCATGTAATTTCCCGAGAAGCATTCTGCCCGAGCCACTTCGATATGAGTGCTGCATTTAATTACGCCGACAAAGTAGGGTGTGTGCGGCCGACCTATCTCTGACACCAATACAATTGGTTGACAAAATCAGACAGGTGGGATGTGACTAGTATGAGATTTGATATATCAGAATAATATGGTATAATCAGCCGTCCTACTATAATTAATGATCAGCACAAAAAACGAGGTCATCATTGCATTCTCTACTATAAATATCAGGTTCTCTCTTGGCATTTACTCTCTATTCAGATATTGAATGCACACATTTATTGTTCATTTACCACTCACCTTCCACACCAATTTCGCAACCATTACTTGGTTATATTGGTTTACAGCTTGAGTCCTTCACTGACTTAAGCATCGGAGTGGTCACGTCGGATATCTCTCCGACGCCCATTCACGTGGTTACTTTCTTGTTCGCAGATCTTCTAGGCTGCTTAAGGGAGGAAAGAAGCTTCTGGTCCATAATACATCTTGCTCTTATTTCCTTCACTATATTGATAGCAGATCCGGTGGAACATCCGACCCGGCTCATCCATTTCACCCTGATCGCATCAATATATATTGTGACTCGTGACAAATTGAGATATAATTATCAATCATTTCTAAAATATTTAAGACGATTTTCTAGGTCCTTCAGATCCTAATTGCGACCCAGTTGAAACCCAAGTCTTAGCCAAAACGCGATCTAATAGCTAGAGAAATGTATTTAATTTACCAGAATTTGTTACTATCTCTGAAAAACTAATCACACTATATAACTCTACATAATTATATCAAATTAAAATTAAGATATTTAACCCCCAACGTCTTATTTATCTTTATATTTCAATTTCTTATAAATTTAATTATATATCTTTACTGGTCGCATTTTCAAGAGCCAAGTGGTACAATATGATAATTATATTGGAATATTTGATTTCTTTTTCTAACAAGATTTTGTTCAAAATGATTTTTTTTAATAATACTAAAGAAACAGGAAAAAAATATCGTACATCGATATTTATAACAATTATATCATGATATTTTGCTATTATTTCGGGAGATTTTGTATTGAATTTATCATGATATTTTGATAAATAAAATTTTGTATTGATTTTTTTTACGTTGTATGAATTGTTGTAAAAATTTGATTGTATACGTAGCATTACTCATTTTTTTTCCAATCAAGTAATGAACCAAAATTTTCTGTCTAGGTGACGTGAATGAAAGGAAACTGCATATATATCTATTATATATATAAATACGTGACTTTATATGTGAATTTCTATTTTATTCATTATTAATTACTTCCTTAAAATATATTCATTTATCTCCTTATTCATGCTTTTGATTTAGATTTTTAAATTGAGCTTTTTATTTTATAAATTAAATTAATTAAAGCTTAAAAGTAGCTCATCGTTGAATTGTGAATTTTCTTTGGTGTCTTATTAATTGTTTTTTCATGTCTTCATTAATTAGTTTGTGCATTGTTTATTTGGTTTGTCATCATACTTTATCTTTATTTCCATTGATTATTTTAAAAATAAGACTAGAAATTATGTGTTTAAATAAAAGTTGTTTACAACAAACATTTTTTTTATTTATAAAATACTTGAATAAAACATGATAAAAAGATAATTGTTATATTCATTTTTTTAGAGTTTCAAATTTTCTAATATGTAATTCTTTTGTTTGTGATGTTGGCTAGAATTTATGTGTTTTTAAAAAAATTTTGCAACCAACATATTTTGGGTTTATTTTTATAAACTACTTGAATAAAACATGATAAAAAAATCATTATGATATATATCTTTTTTTAGAGCTTATATTTTTCCACTCTTTTTATTCTACTTGTGTCCATTAGCCATAAATTATATGTATAAATAAAAGTTATATGCTTTTTTAGAGTTTCTAATTTTTAATATTATTATTCTACTTATGGCCATTAGTCATAAATTATATAGTTAGATTAAGAGTATGCCTTTTGTAAAACTGACTGTTCACATATCTTTATTTTTTAGATGAGTCAACTCTGCTCATATTTACAATAAAAAGTAATAATTTTGCATGAGTATCCCAAATAAAAAACATGTCTCATAAATTGACTTGTGAGACTGTCTCATATGATTTTTTTGTTAAATTATATATTTAAAAAAGTATCAATTATATCATATCATTTGGTTTCCGATTTTTAATTTTTTATATTCTTTTTAAATTTTTATGGTTTATATTTATAAATTAATTTAATAAAATATGGTCAAAAAATTATTGTGATATATATTTTTTAAAAAAATTCTAATTTTAAAATTTATTTGCTTGTGATCGTTCGCTAGAACTTATGTATTTACATAAAAGTTTTTTGCAACCAACATATTTTTGCGGTTTACATTTATAAATTACTTGAATAAAACACAATAAAAGATCATTGTGATTAGAGTCGTCAATTTAGGTCGAGTCAGTTGGGTTGATCCACATGGCCAAAATATTTAAGTGCGTTGAAATTTTGTCAATCTATTGAAAGGTGGTCCTAAATGAGCCTGCGTGGGTTTATATTAAATATATATTTAATATTATTGATTTTCAATAATGAATTTCTCAAATCAAGGGAAGAATATCGTTTTAATTTTAAATTTTTGATGTTACTAATTTGTCCAAAAATTGTGGTTGTTGAGATATTCCTTACCAATGTATTTTTACATCCCACAGCTTTGACATATCGTTCAGCTCGTTCATATTCGGAGAAGTTGATAAATACTGATAACTCTCAAATTTTCTTCATCCTTTAAATGGGAAGAATAGACAAAAAAAAAAATTGACATGATTGAACTTCATATTTATTTAAATGTAGCGGTAACAACACGGCTCGAGAATTGATGTGTATTCGAATCATATGAACTAGCAATCATTGGGGAGTTTTTTTTTTTTAAAAAATATTAGAAAATATGTTTATTTATCCTCTATTCAAAGACAATTGTTAATAAATTACAAATTCATTAGGTGAAAAAAGTTTTATCCAAGAAATGATATTATAGTTTACAAACATTTTTTTAATGTATATTATAAAATGTAATTTAATGGTGGTCCTTCCTTCCACTCAATATTATTTGTTGACATTGGTCTTATTCCAACATGAGGAACCTTCCACCTTATATCGACCAAATGCAACATGATTTTGTCTCGGGCGGCACTTTTCACAATGAATAGCAAATTTATATGATAAAAAATAAACATGAAATGCATCAAAGAAAAAAATTAATAAACATATTTTTCTTTAATCTGACGAGCATGTCTAGAGGAGGTCGGTACGGTATACCGTATACCGTACCAAAAATACCGATATGAAAAAATTGATACTGTTACCTTACCGACTTTTCGGTATACCGAAAGTCGGCATACTGAAAATTCAGTACAGTATCGGTAAAATACAGTCATACCGAAAATATATATAAAAAATTCATTCTTTTGTAATTTCAAAGCCAATGATTACCAATACTTAACAAATCCCTCAAGACTGTCAAAGAGACCAGGAAAGATATATACAAAACAAATCCATAAACACCAATAAACTTCAACCACAACATGTGCGACTTCTTCATCCGCTATGTTTGCAACAATGTTCGAGGTCCTGTGATTTCTGAAGCCTGTCAGCTTTTCAATAAGTCGAGGATCAACATCCAATCCTCTAGCTAGCTGTAAGATTATGCTATAAAGATATGACTTCTCAACAGTTTAAATTCTCAACTATGAGTGGAGTTGCTTAACTGAACTTTGATTTGGACTATTCTCATATGATGAGTCCAAACAGAAGTTAAATTCTTTATTTTGAGTATCGATATATATAGTTTTATACCAAAAAAAAATATATTTTTAAATTTATATATATTATTTCGGTATTTCTGTATTTCGGTATATTCAGAAAATTTCAAATTTCATACCGTTACCATATCGAAAATTTCGGTATCGGTACCATACCGTACCGAAAATTTCAGTATACCAAAAATTTCGATAAATTCGGTATTTTTTGGTACGATAACCTCGGTATACCGAAAATTCGGTATTTTTTTCCACCCATAAGCCTGTCATATAGGATTTTGTCCAATACGATTTATCTGGCTATTGAGTTAGTTCGGAATTTACCTAAACACATAGAAGAGTAGCGACAACAGATTTCGTAATGTAATGATCATGGGTCATTAGGATGAACCAACATGGGCCTCGACCCATACCCATGCACCACTACTGATCATGTGTCGTTAAGATGGTCCATCATGGGTCCTAGCCCATACCCATGCACCGCCACTTATAGAATATCTCACCCCTGAAAAGTGGTTTCTTTCGCCTCCCCCAGGACCTCCAGGCTCAAGTACCTAGATTCTTAAAGTGTTGGTACCAGTTGGGCTAGGGGTGAGATATTCTATGGGTGGCGGTACATGCATATGGGCTAGGGCTCATGGTGGACCGTCCTAATGACCCATGATCAGTAGTGGTGCATGACCCATGGGTCGAGCCTATGTTGGTTCAGCCTAATGATCCATGATCGTTACATGTAAAGTGATCAAAATATCAATAAAAAAAGTACCCCTCAAATATTTTCTTGAATATGTCAGTAAACTCCACCCACAAAATTCCACTAGCTAGCAACACACTTGTTCAATTTTATTACTGCAATGTGTTTTTGAACTAGTCTAAACTTTTAATTTAATTATACAATCATGAAGGGCAAGGGGCGGCTTTGTCTTCCGAAAAAATATTGATTAAATATTAATTACTCTAACATCTTATAATCTTCATAATATTAACTCGATGTTGTCACATATTTCATAAATCAATTTAATATTTTAATGTATTAATGATGCAATATTGGTCAAATAACATTCAAAACACTTTATACATGCGGCTGACATTTGTCAAAATAGGATAATATTTTTTATCTATGGTACACATGGTAGCGTCGACGTCAACTTGGTGTCATATTATTTTAACTGGATCACATAATTTTGAACGGTAAAACGATAAATCACATAAAATCTTTACTGGATCATCATCGAAAACCCAACTGCTCTAGCCATTGCCTTGGTCATCCGAACCATCCAACCTAAGACATATCCTGTAAAATAGGGTGTCAGAGATGGAAACAAAGACGTGAGCAACAATCGCCCAATACGAAAATGTATGAGTATATCGAATTTAAATTTCTTCGAGGTACCTCTTGAATGTTATTGAGAGAGTTCATATTGTTCTTGAAATTAAAAAATTAAAGTATTATTTGCAATTTTGAGAAAACAACAAATACATATCAATGGTTGATGGATTATTAAATAAACCAAATTTGGTGTTTTATGTCTATCGTATGGTATTAGATTCATTATTGGTAGTTTATAAATATCCACACAAAATACACAGAACTCAACTTGGAAAACAATGGCAATAATGAAGAAAACTTGCGCATTTGCAACATTTTTAATGGTCCTCATGAATTCATATTCTGTCAATGCATCTTCTCAAGCAATCAAAGGTGTTTATTATCCTTCATGGGCTTCATCAAATTTCTCTCCATCTTCCATTAACACGAAGCTTTTCACTCACGCATACTACGCATTCCTCACACCAAACAATGTCACCTTCAAGTTCGACATAGAACAAACTCAAGAAGCTCCACTGCTTCTGAACTTCACATCAACTCTTCATGCAAAGAATCCACCAGTCAAGACAATTTTCTCGGTCGGAGGGGCAGCAGATGGCCCAGTTTTATTCTCACGTATGGTGGCGGATTCGTCATCTCGTTCGCAGTTCATCCTTTCGAGCATAGAAGTAGCAAGAAAATTTGGATTCGATGGGGTTGATCTTGACTGGGAGTTTCCGCAGAGTCCCGAGGATATGGAAAACCTGTCGCATTTGCTAGATGAGTGGCGTGGGGAGGTCAAAAAGGAAGCGAAAGCCACCTGCAGGGCGGAGCTACTCCTCTCAGCCGCGGTGTATTATTCGGCTGATACGTTTCTTTCCGGCCCGCAAAGATCGTATCCTTCTGGTTCTATCAGCAAGAACCTGGACTGGATTAATATGATGAATTATGACTACCATGGTGGTTGGGACCCTACTCTAACTGGAGCTCAGGCAGCACTCTTCGACCCCAAAAGCAACTTGAGCACGAGTTACGGAGTTGAGTCATGGATCCGATCAGGTGTGCCACTGAGCAAGTTGATCATGGGCTTTCCCTTGTACGGTAGGACATGGCAGCTCAAGGACCCAAGATCATATTTCATCGGTGCGCCCGCGGTTGACGTGGGACCAGGACCGGATAAAACCGGAGTATTGACTTATGCCGAGGTGGTAAAGTATAATAAGGATCACAAGGCTAAGGTAGTACATGACATGGAGACTGTGTCAGTATATTCTGTGGCAGAGGCAATATGGATTGGATACGATGATACTAAAACAGTGGCCGTAAAAATTGGTTATGCTCGAGCTCTTGGACTTCGAGGGTACTTCTTTTGGGCTGTTAATGGTGATTATAAATGGAAAATTTCGAAAACGGGTACTTTATTGTTTCACAGATCTGATATTCTGTTTCTTGTATTTGGCTCTTTTAAAATCTTTTTGCTAACTTATGATCTTCTGGTATGTTTCGATTTGCAGCGTCGAAGTTGTGGTCTCTATGAGTGTGAGATCAGATTTGGATCGATAGGTCGAGTGCACATTTGGTTTTTCTCACGTTGTTGAATATCATTGCATGTTTTTTCTTTCCAAATGTATTCATTATGCATTGTTTCAATTCTAGAAAGACAACTTTTATTCTTTTTTATATGCATAAATTAGTGAAATGTCAAATAAAAGGAAACAATGTGATTGTCCTAGTTAATGTTTCCTTAATATTATATAAATGCTTCTTAAATAACAAGAAATTCCACAAACCAAAACTTAAACAACTCAAGTTCAAAGAGGATCAAAAAGGGATTTTTTCGTCTTCAACTTTCGCGTCGGCAGAAAAATCCCACTTGCTGTCAAAACCTAGTGTCTGGGTAAAATATCCTCAAGGCTTCAAGCTTTAACAAACTTAACTTTGTATTTTATAGAAATTGGGTTATCATGTTGAGTCCAGTTAATATAAGTTAGTATTGATGTTTACAGTATCAATATAAGTTACTCCTACCATCTGGGTACGAATGCACCATATCTGAAGATGATTAAATGAAATCGGCCCTGTTCTTGGGGAGAATTCCGAGCCTTGCCGATGGTCAGTGGAAGTTGGTAAAGATGTTTACAGTATCAATTTCTGTTTAATATGGTTGGAAGGTTGTGGTTGTGTTTGTTTACTTTGTTTGTTAGTTTGTTCTTGGCTTGGCTTTGTTACAAGTTTTCAACTCTGAAAATGGTAATCAATCCTGACAAAAAGAAACATATTTCAATTGACACTAGCAAATCACTCGTCCGTAAATTTGTGTTTCAACTTGTTCATGTTTTATCAGAAATGGGACCAGTAAACACACTCTTGTCATTTTACAAAAGAATAGCATATCTGGGACTCGTAAAGAGTTGCAAACTGAGTAAAAAACTGAAAAAAATGGCTGGCAACTAGGCGCTCCATGGTGGTTATCGACGCTAAGCATTATGATCTAGATTTCTGCCAACAACATTGATTCAAGGGACTATTAATAAATGCGGTGCACGGAAATTCCTGCATCCTTGGGAGTAAAAGAAGGTGAAAATTGATGGTTTTTAATCTTCGACTAGAAAAGGGTTCTGAAGATACCTGCAAAGGATTTGCATGAGATCCACTTTCATGATGGGGTAACCATATGATCTTTCTCTCAACCATTCAACAAAATTATCAAGAATTAGAGGTCAGGCATCACTAGAATCGTAATTCTGAAGGTCAGGAAAGCTTATCTACAAAAATAAATACATCATGTAAATGTAAACTAAATACCAAAGGATGCAATGAAAATCAAGTCATGACAGAGGAGAGAATCACCTCTTTGCAAAATCAATAGAAGCCTATCCATTGGTCCATGCTCATTACCTTGTAATCTCGCAGGACATAATATTCAAATAACTTAAGAAATAAACTATTGCAAAGTATAAGTTTGATGAAACTAAACAAGGAAAAAAAACAGATCATAGAGCAACTAGTAAATTGTGGCCAACCAAATATCCGAATGGTAGAGAAGTTGGTTTTCTAGGACCTAGATCTTGGGTTCGAGTCACATCGTGTGTGTGAACCTCTTTTTATAAAAACAAAATTAGATAGTCAGGTCAGATTTTACAGAGGCAGAAACATGAATGGCAAACTTTAACCAAAGGAAAATACCTCTTTCTCCAGTTGTGGCAGTGCTTTCTTCAATTTATTGAGAGTATCAACACGAAGAGCCTTCAAGCCTCTTAGCCACTCATCCTGATAAGTACGGGAGGCGATAAAAGATAAAAAATATACAAGATGTCTGGTAGCCACTCTTCCACTTATGAATAATTTTACTAGAACACGTGGGTTTTACAACACTTTGTATCAATTCACTTCAATCTTAGGACTTATCCAGTGCTTAATCGGAACTCCTAGTTCAATTCTTATAACCGGTTGAGACACATAGTCAAAAAACCAATACAACACTAATGTAACAATATAATGAATCCTCATATTCAAACCGTCGTTCAATTCTTCAAATGTTCTAGATAGAAATGGTTGAGTAGTTTTGACAGGAGCCCTTGATGATCTTTGATGATCAGATAAAAATTTTTTGAAGTGAGGGCTGTTGAGCAGTAGTTGTTGAGAGTGAAAAAGTGCTCATAAATCTCTTAGAAAATGCAAGCTTAGATGTTTGTTGTCTGTTTGTAAAATTTCGTTGTTGAAGCACTTGAGTTCTTCTTAGCATTCTCTATTTATAGTACTTTTTGCATCTTCGTGTTAAATGTTCGACTGTAAGTCAATAAATGAGCATTAATGCAATAGTATTGTTGTCGTCATTTCCTAATTTATCGTATACTTTAAATAATGAGTAATTTGATATTGACCAAATGTGAGAAAAAAGAACCATTGATAGCGAAAAGTAATTAGCTCTATGCTATGTTTTATTAGAGGAACAATATGATCTTCTGATGTCTTGTTTGTCGTGCATGATCAATATACCAAATTTTCTGATAAAGTAGACGAGATCCGTGTGGTTTGTATTTGAATATATCATACTCAACCGTTTATAAATGTATTTAGATATAGTGAACAATTTGAGTAACCCCTTATGCCATAGACTTGTACGCTTGTGCGGTTGAGTAGATCAAACAAGCTGCAGATGATAAAACGATTTGATAGCTTTGCATCTTGAGACCATATGAACTCATTCTTCTGAGTCTTCAGTGGGCAGCCGAGTACCTATAATACATTGCAAAGACAACTTGATCTAATACAATAAGTTATTTTTTTCACCAAAACTAAGAGATCTAACAATTTCTCTCCTTTTAATTATGACAAAACCTAAGTACCAGAAACACAAGCTATAAGAAGAATGAATTTCATTGTTACAATATAAGAAAAAAGCAGTACATCCTAATATACCTATATGCATATAAAATATCAACACATATATTACTTCCTAACCACCTATATTACCTTCTAAACTAGGAACTTCCACCACATCTCTTATGCTGATCTCTTTTTCTCTTCTCCTCTTCAGTTTCTCTTCTCCTAGCTTCATCTTGTCTTCGTCTGGTCTCTTTTTGCATTCATTGTTCCTCCCTTTTAGCATCACCTTTCTGAAAATGATATAGTATTTCTCGTAGTTGATGTCAAGTGTAGCATGAAGACTATCAATATGAGCCTTAAATCTTTGTTCAGTTTGAGTTAACTGTCCAGATAAGGTGACTATGACATTGTTGGTATGCTTCTTTGAACTATTGAACTCATTCGTGCGGAGTTTGATGTCTGATTTGAGTTCAGACACATTTCTCATAACAGCTTGGCGAAAATTGGAGATACCAATATCGGAAGCCATCAGACGACATAAAAATCGACCATGAGGCATCATACCTTTTCAAGATGAAAATTGACCTCTACAAAGTGTACATCGGCCACAATCTGATCAGTTGTGCGCCAAGCGTCGTCCTCACTGTCACTAGGTTCACACCGGTCGTCTACATTACCAGTACCCATCCCAACATCCTCCATCTTATCGTCTCCAAAGGTGCTTTCGTGATTGGGAAAAATAAGAGATGCATCTTTTGGTATGTCGGACTCGACCGGTGGAAGATCAAGAGCAGGAGATTCTACTTGTTATCTTCTAGTAATTCGATGATATATGTTATTCACATCATGAATTTTTGTTTGAATGATTACATTTCAAATATTGGCGTCAATGAGACGTTCTCCATGGAAACTTGTTGATAATTATTATATTACTTTAGTTGATTTTTATAATTGGCGATTCAAATTTATTTGATTATTATTGTGTGGCTTATTTATTTCATGCATTCTTTTCACAAATTAATGTGACATGTATTTCAAACAATCATAGATGTTTTAATCTGTTCCATAAAAATCATATTTGACGGTTTTTAATCGTAAAATCATTTATTCAAATATATATTTAAATAATTATTTCGCTTATTATACGATTTATTATAAGTATTTTATTTGATATTACAGAGAACAATATATTATAAAATAATTATATTGAATATTGTTTGAGAACTTTTTAAGTTTAACATGAATACATAATAAGTAATAAATATCTAATTTAAGTTATTATTTCAATTGTTATTTCGAGAAAGTTTATTTTACACTGAGCTTATCCGGGTGATATAGTTTTTGAGAAAAAAGGATACATAAATTCAAATTTTGGTATTTCTCGTGAAATTTGTTTTATTTTTACACTCAATGTTTATACTTATGTTTTGATTTTTATCCTCGCCTAATATATAATTATAAAAATATTAATAGATTTATTATATATAAAAATTTGTCATCACAACGCGTCGCATGTGATATTTACTTAAGATATAACTAAAAAAATTAAGAATCCCCCCTCCGATCCCAACCACGTCCATACATCCATGTTCCAGCAAACAATCTAGCCAATATTTATTTTATGTATATTATAATTTAAAAATACTTGAAATTTTCTGTAACAATATATAATTTTAAATCAATTGACTGATTTTGTATTTCAAATGCAGCCTAAGAGATAGGCTTTTTATTTTTAATTTAAAACATAAAAGTGTACGACAATTGGTCGATGATAATGTTTAAAACCAAAGTGTACAAATACAACAGAGCACCAGTCCAAGATTTAAACCGTTAGCATAATTCTAACTTTCAATCCATTCCCCTTTGTCGCTTTTGGTATCCCCATCGCTTCAATAAAGAGGTGACTCCTTCTTTCAAAGTAGCTTTCCTACCTTCTTCATAGTTCCATAGTTCAGAAATAATGTATCGCCCGCTTGGGTTGTATTCGTTTATCTCGAATAAAGCGGATATCACAGCATCGTAAGCTTTGACACCACAATTTTCTTTAAGATCTACTAGCTTTTCATCTTCTTCATTTATCACTGTCTGAAACAACAAAAGAAGTCATTGGAGGAAAGTGTTCGTAAACCATAAGATCGAGACCGGTGGCAATAATAAATTCAAGAGAATTGTGGACGACTTGCCAATTTTTAACCACTTTGAATCCAACTTCATCTTTTAATCTATTCTAGTTTAGAAGGAACTATCATGTGAATCAAATAGGATTCTGTATTTGCATTTCATCTTTCCACAAAAGATTTGTAGATAATGCATTATGTTGTGTTAAATACATAACATGAAACGGTAAGTCGCATCCATTTGCCTCAAAATTTAATTCTATTAACCATTAGTCAAATTTATTTATCTACACAATGATCTTAAAATTGGAATATTAAACATCAATTGACTTTATCATGACTACCTTACATTTCTGGTAATTGATGAACAGGTGATGCAAAATTCGTAAATTAATTTCTTGACAACAGCAAGAATCTACATTCATCAGCCACACACTTCAAGCGTTAAGGATACTAGACACTCAAATATACCAATGAAGTCATTACTTAGAAAATAATAGATTTTTACATGCATTGGATCCAGTACACTCCGTTATATTATCGAATAAAACACAGAAATTCAATGGAACTTAACTATCAAACGAGTAAAAAGGTTGTCTCAAGTAAAAATAAACAAGCAAATATGCCGTACAACTAAATAGAGTAGTCCGAATTTCATACAAGAAGCTTTGGAAGGTTAAACAAAGTAGATTTAACAGTATGATGCACAAGTTTACCACATTTAGATTATGACTGACACTCCCATCACTATAATACACATCATCGTTTCCATATATATGAATAAATGTGGAAGTTAATTCTTTAGTAAGATAGGCTGCTTTGGAAGGTTAAACAACGTAGATCTAATAGTATCATGTACAAGTTTACCAGAGTTAGATTATGACTGACACTCCTATCACTATAATATACATCATCGTTTCCAAATATCTCTATCTAAATTAAGGCTGAGGCTACTAGATTGACCAAATTGGTACGGTTGGTATGGCTTTTTTTCATTTCTTTCCCTTCTATTTTGCCATTTATTTTTTTTAACCCCAAACATGAATAAATGTGGAAGTTAATTCTATTAGTAACATATGCTGATTTAATTTTTACCATTTTAAATTTTTTAAATAAATAATTTAAAATGGTTTCATAGACCTTTATGGCTATTAATGCGACAATGAACCAACAAATGGTTCTGGAAAGAGTCCAAAGATATACTGCAAGAATCTATTAGGGCCATGTCTACAGAAAGAGTTAGTTAAAAAAAATTTTGATTCGGAATTTCAGATGCGGAATTTTATAGGAGTTGAATTGCTATTTACTTAACTGGAAAAACAACATTAAAGTGTGGAGCAAGACAATATCCAGCTGCAACTTGATAAGAAGATAGCACCACCAGCACTCAGGCTTATCTCATGAGGGTCCAAAATCTTTTAAGAAATGTAATAATTATAAACTTTTTTTGACTAAAACATTTCTTTATCTCGATTAGATAAAATCCTGTAAGCTCAAGGCTCAGACATTTAACAACTTGGCAAGCAATAAATCAAGTAGTTTGGCCTCAATGAACTAAATAAGGGATAAGCAATAAGATTTCCACAACAATTTTGTCAAATAGCTAGCCCTTAAATCCAGAACCCTACAGAAATATTACATGGTTATCACAAACTCTTCACGCACAACCTACCCTCTAAATGAGTAGCAAGGCCCTGATCAATTTGACTCACTCATATGCTCCATCATTAGGTCAAATCGATATCATCATTCGATACGATAAACAAACTTCAGTCATTCAATATCTCACTGTTAATTGGGCTTCAATTGGTAGAAATCAATTTGACCTTGTATAGAGTCTATGGGCTTTGATGCATACCTGTTAGCTGATTGATGGGGCTTGGACAGTGTAATCCCATGTTTACAGTTTGGTTTATGAACGAATACAGGTATTCTTCATTTTTTGCTTGTTTTTCATTTCTGTATCTATGTGTGTGTGTGTGTGTGTGTGTGGTGGAGGGGGGTGGTTAGAGTGTGTGGTGGAGGGGGGTGGTTAGAGAGGGTAAGATAGACAAATAGAGCAAGTGAGAAACTAAGTCATAACGCTATCAGCCTACAACTTATCAGCATCATGTTAGCGTTTGTAGCACTTGAGAGATGCAATCGACCCAAATAAAAAAGAGTGATGCTGAATTAGCTTCCACTTGAAGTACAAAAACAAACAAAGATGTCCTGATTTTTTCTGCAGAAATAGAATTCCAACCACACAAACAAATAGTCACATGAATATGTTGCTTACATACCTGATGTTTTCCATTAATTTGAACCACCTTTAAAGGATGCCATTCAGGATCTCGAAGGTACTCCTCCCAGAGAGAGCACAATTCTGTGGCCCTCTCATCGGCTTCAGCTTCACTGTATTTTCTCTTCATGGCTTCTAGAAATGGTTTGCTGTCAAGCTCCCCCATTCTCTTAACACCAATATGAGCGTTTGATGATAAATCTTTCAAGCCCTAGAAAGCAACTTTATCAAGCCATTCTCCAAATTTTATCCAAACAACGTGCTTGTATCGAGAAATATCATGTTCAGTTAGCATGCTTCTATCATAATGATTCAAGACACAAAAATCTACCCACTGGCCAGGTTGGCTCCATGGAGGAAAAAACACTTCTTCAAGTTAAAGGGTTGCCATTTTAATTATGAAATGCATGTGAAACCAAAATCAAGAGGGTAATCATGATAGAAGTACCTAACACTTTAACCTAAAATGTGGCTATATCATCAGCTCCTTCAGAAAAACACAAATTCTAACTTACAGCTTGTGCAACAAATGCATTATCCTATGTTGCTTGGAGTTGCCCGTGAGCGCTAAATAAAACATATAATCTAAAACATGTACATTGAATTTCCCATGAGCAACCTTCCTCGAGGTTCACACAGCAGGAAAGTCAATGTAAAAAAGTTGAACTGCGCTCGTGTTAGCTGTTAAATCAGTAGCTTGGCCATTCAGTCATACCCAGGCCAGATCTCATGGCAAGGAATGGTACTGAGTTTTCCAAATAAAACGAAGAAAACAAATTTGAAACTTACGTTGACTAGTTCTTTCCGCGCTTCTTGTAGTTCATCATTGCTCTTGCGCTCCTGCACAATTAAAGTTTGGTTCAATGCTTCAAAATCCTCGAGCTCTCCTTCCTTTTCCCTCAAGGACTTAAGCAGCAAATCCACTTCTTCTAGCACTTCCAGATCACCTTCCACCGCCATGTGTTTTATGACATTTAATTTACCTCTTAATTGCTCGATTTCAAGCTCCACAGCTTGTTTTGCATCCAGTTGTTTCTCCAGCAAAATTATTCTATTATGGAGGTTCTCCTTTTGTTTCTGAAATCGATAAACCCAGAATATAGACTCATGTTTAACTTTGCATCCTGGAACAATTCCAGTCACCATAAGGATAAAAGAAAAGTTAAATACCTTCTGTTCTTCAGCCAAAATCATTACTTCTTCATCAAGTTTTCTTTGCTTTTCAGCAGCAGCCTGAAGGGAGCAATTTTGCACTGCATTCTGGAAGAAAGAACGATGACATAATAACTTGGTTAGATTATAAAGATGCGGAACAATATCACAAAGAACAATATGTTGAAATTTTCAATTCTCTCAATACAACAAGCCTAAAAAAATTGTGGCGCCATAGAACTTTGGTGTGCAAACAGCAGGTTTGAATATTGGGAACTTTGTGAGAAAATAGGCACATAAAAGTATGCATTATTCAGATCTCAGGCAGTCCTGTCACTTTAAATGGAGATTTAGAAGGCTTTGTATGAAAAATGGGCCTCTAAACCAAGTGCCACAAAAGAAGATATCCTTTTGCAGGTCCACTTGCTAAAATTGTTCTTGAAGCAATTCTAAGATCTTTCCTCTATTTAGAGGTGCTACATGATGAATAGCACTGATTCCTTTAGCATAGTGGTAAACCCCAGTCATCTATAACGGTCCCCTTAAAAATATAAACAATGATAAAGCTACAATCTGCGTGGATTACAACTACCCCTTCAAGGATGACAAAAGTGGTTTCTCAAGAGTCTCATGTTATCCCGAGCGTCACAGAAGCTGCTTAGACAGCTAGATACAGGTTTACGAGATTTTATTTGAGGAAAATTGTTGCTTTGTTGACAATATAACATCAAAATGTGTAGTACAGTAAGTAAATATCAAAAAGTGAGAAATTAAATGCAGAAAGGATAAGACTAGTGTCATTCGACATCAACAGCACTCAGCCATCAGGGCACGTTTACAGCTAATTTTACAAGCATCATGATGTCCACCTTTGTTTCTGTCAAGTAAAACAAACATAGGAAATTCGAATAGAAATCACAAACAATAATGATAATAATAAAAGAGAAAGGAACCTTTTCAAGGTCTTCCGCAAGTTTTTTCCGCTCATGTTCATTATGAGTCTCACGTTTCTCCAGTTCTTGTCCCCGAAATTCAAGCTCTCTCTTTTGGTTGACCAAAAGCATCTTTAGCTTTTCATGGTCATTGAATATCTTTTTGAAATGATCTCTTGCACTTGATTCAATCTTTTTTATCTCTGATTTTGCAAAAATGGATGTGAGGATCAAATTTAAATCCATTACATTTTCTTTTTTTCAAAGTCCAAATTAGACACAACATACCTTCATTGTAAGATTGATGAAGTTTATCCTTTTCCATGATTAATAGGCTAAGAGAGCTTTCAGTCTCATTGAACTTACTCTCCATCTCAATCAAGTGCATGTTCTTTGCCTCAATAACATTTGTTAAATTACCTACAAGCTTGTTAGTTTTTCGAGCTTCTTCTTCCATGATATCCGAAACAGTTCTGAGGTCTCCAATCTTGCGAAGATTTTCTCCAACAATGTTATTAGCATTATAATCATCTGCCCTAGCAATCCATCCATAAAGATCAGCTTTCGTTTCACTTTTTGCTAACCAATTTCTTTTGCCATGTTGATTAGCATCGTAAAATTTCTCAAATGACATGGCATTGTTAAACCCTGGCCAATCTTTAACAAATTCAACAAGAGCGGTTCCTGAATGTCCTAAATAATTCCACAAAGGTCGCACTCTAGTCGGATTAAATCCTTCGCTTACCAACTTATCCCTCAACTTAGACCCGCTTCCTCCAACATAACGACCATCCTTTAATTCAGTAGGAATGTTGGCAACTATACCAATCCATGGGCAGACAAACATCTCGTCACGGTCATAATCTACAAGGGCATCAGCCTCAACAGCAGGCTCTGAAGGACCAGAATGCGCACCCATGTCATTTTCCAAGTATTTTGCCAGTGCAGCATGATTGGCCTTGTCTCTAGCAGTTCTTTTCGCTGAATTGCACTTGCCAATCCCACTTGCATGTTGCAAGAGTTCTTTATACAGATAGTCTCTCTTCTTCTTGTTAGAACAATAGGGGCAAGTATACTCGTAATCAGAGATTTTAACTTGGTGCTTACCATTCTTCAGCTCTTCATATGTCTCCTCCACATACTCCTCCACTTCAGAATCGTTTCCATCACTTTCTTCTCCGGAAACGTGCTCCATTGAACTTCTCATGAGTTTTCACCTCAGTGAATATACATACCCAACGAGAGAATATCGTTGAAAGTCACTGTGAAAGTGTTTCAAACCTGATTCTTATTTCGGTCAACACCAACCCATATTGAAATGATGCACCTACACAGAAAAGGAGAGAAAAACTGTCCAGGAATCTACATAAAGAAAAAGTATACAGCCTTTTGAACATGATACGATAAAGTACAATTGGACACAAAAGCCAAACTAAAAAAGGCTTTTAGATTTAAAAGGGGAGATAAAAAAAAATCCACACTTTTTTTAAAATATGAAAGTTAAATATCATTGAATCACATTTTAAATTACTATTGCCTTCACTACTTACTCAACAAAGGAAAAGGAAATCTGCAATCAATCTCATTTTACCCCACTCCTTTTCCAGAACAATAAAATACAATTGGCAAACTCAACAAAAATTGCAAAAGTTCAGATCTGAGTTAAACTGCACAGAACCTCGGTACATTTAATTCAGACTTCAGAGAAAAACAAAGAAAGTGTGGAAACCATTATTTCACTTTCTCAACATTGACGCTATTCAATGTGGCATAATTACAAAAACCCAAAACAAAACAGAAATTGAAAATTTCAATCAAATTATATCTTAAAATGCAGCAGTTAATGAACTTAATCAGAATAAAAGGCAAAGAGTATTGCACATGCATGTACGAAGTGAAGCATAAAATTTACCGAAAATAGAGTAATTCGCTGCACTGTAAAAATCGGCGTTCATGAAAATAATTCAAACGTTGATGAAATAAAAATCAAGTTAGATTAGAAAATTATTTATAACACCCGACTGATTAAAAAAAATTAGTTAAAAAAATAATAATATTTTAAATTTTATAAATAAAGAATTAGGTTATTAATATGAAATGCTTAAGATGATGAGCAACTAGGCTTTGCGTCAACTGCCGAGTCAGAAAATAGAAATCATCCCAAAGCAAATGCTCAAGCTTTGACTCATCACTCACTGTGTACATACAAAAAACTTAATTCTCACCAAATTAACAACGCCCATTTTTAGAGTGTGGTGAATTTCTTTAGTTTTGCGGTAAATTTCCTGCTTTGCTTCGTACATGCACGAGCAATACACTTCACCCTTCATCATGTTTATGTTCTAACTGTTTTTGCTCAGCAAATTTATGGTAAACATTTCAGTAACTAGAAGAAATTAAAGGCATAAACTAATGAAATGATGGCCAAATAATCGACATTCAAAATTTCAGAACGTTTGAGTTGAGAGTAACCAGTGCAAAATCAGAATTTTCCCCCAAATTTAAGTGACTAAACCATAACTTAAAGAAAGAAAATAATTGGGGAAAACCGAAAAGTTAGCAGAGATGGCGAAATAATCGACATTCATCACCAAACAGAAGGAATTATGGAACAAAATTCGGATTAAAACACTGAGGGAGACGATGAGAATACCGGTGCACAGTGTGGCCGCCGAAATCTCCGAAGAAGAAGAGGAGAATACCGGTGGGCGGTGATTATGAACCGCCGGCCGTATCCTGTAGCCGCAGCAAATGGCCGAGGACTGAGGAATCCTTAGACGACTGAAAAGAAAAGAGGAGAATATTTGTACTTTTTTTTAGTAATTTTTCTTTTATTATTATTAATAAATAATAAAATATAAAATTAATGAAAACTATATAAAAAAAATCTATATATGTCGGGTACCGAACCCAATCGATACCGAAAACACTATCCGACACCAACCCAAAAGAATTATCAGATTCGTATTAACATTATCACAAATTATCTGATCGACTCAGATACGTGATCCGAACCGAAATACACCCACTTCTAATCTTGTATACATGTACTTAAAAAGTCAACAATTAATAAAATATGACAAATTTATCAAATACTCTCGGAATTTATTATTTTTATTGTATGTCATATCTATATTATTCTATGTTATATCATCAATTAATTATTCAGCTATTGCCTTCTTTCCTATTAACAAACCAAGCTTTAACAATCTTCATACTGCATCTATCCTACAAAATAATTCACCGTACATGTTTAATATATTGTTTGTATAAAAATTCACACATCATCCATACAAATTACAAATATCGACCAATTGCCCTTCGTCTAGGTCTTGCAAGTTGGATAGGTAGGCTTGATCTTCTATGTTCTTCACACAATCGAGATATCGAATGAGAGATTGCATTATTGTTAATTACAATATGTGATTCGAATCACAAATGTTAGGAACTGGTCTTTAGGTATATCATTATATGTTTTGGGAAAAGATTTTGAACAAGTAAGTTTGTAACATGATTTTGTGAGATGAAGACGTATTTATTAAATTGATCTTGTAGAATCGAAGTCAGTTTTTAGTAGCATAGATGTCAAATTATTTAAAAAATTTGTCTTTCTAGTAACTAAATACTGCTAAATTATGGAGTATATGATTTGATCGTGAATGTTTATTAAGAGTTTCTGTATCATATTTTTTGAGAAACGATCAACAAGCAATAATTTCACCGAGAAAAGTAAATTTTGTCTTAGAAACTGATAAAATGAAAAAATAAAAACATTTTTTTGTTTACGATTTCAATTAGAAGCCTAAAACCCCAGACAAAAGTTAATATAATAAACAAGTTCAAAGCAAATTTTTTCCTTAAACAAATGTTTTATTCTTCTTCAAAATTATCTTCTATATATCGAAACCAAGTGAAAAAGCTATGACCACAGTCCAATCACATGCAACTTAGGAGCATGAAGCCCCATTAAAAAAAAAAAACAAAATATCACATGTACTTGCCTAATTCTTAACAAAAAAATTAGTGAAGGAAGATTAAAGATCAGTATATTATTTGTAATCCAGCCCTATTTTCTCAAGAATCTAACTGGACTTGCTTAATTTTTAACAAGAGGATAATCGTAGTGTTTATCATGTAGCCTTCCAATAATGTCATATTTCATTGTGTAATAATTACACAGTTATTTATATATTGTGAAATATTTTAAATTTCATAATCACAAGAAAACCAAATATGAGCTAATATAAGAATACACTGATAAAAGGCAAATAAGGAAAGATGTGGGTAATATATGTAAAAACCGATTTAAGTGCTTTCAATTTCTACGCACAATTTCCAAACATTTCACTGACTACAAGTTTGTAAATACTTGAAATAAACTTTTGCAAACACTACCATAATGACGAGATGTGTCGAATTTCAAGTATACATAAACACCCGCACAGAGCAATAGCAAATATATTTTCCAACTAGCCAAATATATCAAATCACTTACAGAAACATAATCGTTCATTCAACAGAAGAAAGGATTTGTTTCGATTTATTCATACCCTAAAGGCTGTTGTCTTCAACAAGCGGCCAAAAGTTCAAAGTCATAATTAGACCAGAAGAAGACCCACATAGTAATTGCATCTACTCAACCAAAATGTTCAAAAAATAACCATCACGACTGGGTAACTACACTTAACCAGCTTTCTTCACCTCAGCAGACTTGATGATGTCAATGAACTCCGGCTACACGTGGGAAACGAGGAATATGATTTTATCTTCCATTGTATTATTAAAAATTATCGTTTTCTTAGGATTACCAGAGTAGAAGAGGAAGAAAGGGACGTAATATACCTTAAGTGAAGCGCCACCAACTAGAAAACCATCAACATCAGGTTTCGCAGCCAATTCCTTGCAGTTGCCACCATTCACAGAACCTGCAATTCAGTAGAATTTGGAAGCACATCATTTGCAAAATGAGCATCAGGTTGTTTGGATTGAGTTTGTCGTACAAGAACTATGTTTGAGTAAAGGAAGTTAAACATAAATGTTGTGGTTGCAACACTTATCTCGCAAAAAGAGAGTGTATGGATGTCATGTGTCATGGATTTGTTACGATAGTTCTATTATAAGCAAATAGAGCCACATTTCTAAATTTTGCATGCAATTGTTGTTCCATAATTTGGTTAGACATTGGGCGCTACCTCCATACATGATCCTGGTTGAGGCTGCAACTTCAAAGCTAACATTTGCTTGAAGCCATTTCCTCAATTCACAATGTACCTGTACATCATTCCACAAATTGAGCTCACTATTTTCAAGTTTCATGAGTATACCAGAACCAATAAACACTTTGTTTTTGGGGGGACTTCAACCCAGAAATAATCCACTGAGTTCATTTTTAAATTGATTTTTGGCAATAATCGTGTGTGCGTATCATGTGAATATGGAATTGTTGAAGCCAACATACTTCCTGAGCCTGGTCAGGAGTGGCAACCTTCCCAGTTCCAATAGCCCAAACAGGCTCATAAGCCAAGACGACATTAGTCCAATCAGCTATTTGTTCTGTACATGAAAATCAAAATGAATTTATGTTGTGAATGAAGTCAAAGCAAGGCAAACAAACACTATTCTGAATCCTGAACAAGATGCAAAATTTCCATGACAGGCTCATCAGTCGAGGCATGTTATTTCCCAGCTCAATTTACGAGATATCATTCACCTTCGAAAAAAAATACAAGGACTTCTGTTCTCATTTTAGGGGTGAAGAAAAATGTTTACAGCAGAAGGATGAGAATAATTCCCTATATGATTTGGGGGGGAAAAAAATAATTCCCTATATAGGTCAAGAGGACCATTAAACTATGTGAAACATGATACAATGATCGGAAAGTCTTCCCAGTCAAACTGACCAAGTGCTCCAACTACACAATAAATTTTTCACGTAACTAACCTTCAGATTTAGAGTGCAAAGCTTTTTGGAAGAAAAACTCAGGAAATCCTACTGAACAATTAAATGAAAAGAACATGAAAACTGCAACAATGGACAAGCGAGCTGACAATTCACAAACATTTACACGAAGCACCCAAAAGAAGCACTTTCATGTCGATAACAAGGTAAGTACAGTATAAAGTTAAAAGGAGAGTAAAACAACCCAAACAAAGATGGAAGTGCATCAGTTGTACATTTAGCAGTGTTCAGAGCTCGATTAGCTATGTCCCAAGAGCTTTTGAAAAAAATTAATCCAATGTTGGTAATCTAGTAACAAGTGAGGAGGAGGAGTGAACATTACAGAAACATACACTAGGCAACCCAAGTCTCTCGGTTACACAGGAAACATGTGTTGAAACAAAAGAGAATGTACAGCAACATTTAAACATGAATTTTCAGAGATTATAGTTCAAACTTTTCACTTCATTTCCTCGAATTCATAAAGAGATGCCTTATAACTAGTTTCATATTTTACCAACGAGAAAATGTCAAAAAAAAAAAATCCCAATGACTGAAGATTTATGCACCTTCGAAGCATAGTAGAAAGGCAGGAAATTGAAGTTGCGGGAAAAAATATTGTCGACAAATTATAACACTGAGAGATCAGAGACAGTTCTTTATAGCAACTAAAAATAAGATATTACATACATACATACATACATGCATATATATATATATATATATATATATAAAATGAAAATCGAGTAAAGTTCAAGATAGTCAATTAGGAAAAACAAATTTTAACTAAGTTTAAAATAAGAGAAATCATGGAACAGCTTTTTGAGACGATTCAAGTGCCTGCAATAGCCTTCGTCTGTGCAGCAACAACATCAAGAGTTGATCCTGCTTCTCTCTGTTCAAGAGTCTCGCCAACACAAGCAATTACCTTCAAACCTTGACTAAGTGCATATGCAACTTTACTTCCATCAAACTGAAATGAGAAGGCAGCACAAAAGCACATAAATCTTAAGTAGAAACAGAGTAAGATCCAATACCAATATATAATATAATTTTCATTATTAAAAATCACTGGGATGAATTACCTCGTTCGATTCTGCTAACAAAGCTCTCCTTTCAGAGTGACCAAGAATTACCCACGGTATGTTCAGATTAACAAGCATCTCAGCACTAGACAAAAGAACACGTAATTTATGAACCAAGGTTAAAGTAGATTCATTAAAATGCTATTCCACATTCTGAGTGGGAAATAATGAATGTCCAAAATTAAAATTGAATAAATTAATAGAAATAAACCATGGAAGTACTGTGTAAATATATTATTTACTAGGAAAATTTATTTAAATGTCAACCATGGTAAAGAAAATATATAAACCACGACTTTCTAAACTATATTACAAAACCATATGGAATCCTCCCACAGGTTTACAAGACATCATCGACAAAGACAAGATGAGAATTGGCTCTTGTAGAAGAGTAATATTATGTTAGATGTTTATTGTGGGTGTCCCCCCTCCCTTGTAAAAAAAAAAAAAATACAAGGCTGCGAGTGATCTGAAGCCAAAGCACAAGGTGAGCGCGATGCATGCAACTTACTAAAGCAAGGCTTACTAAAGAATAATGTTCTTAAATTTAGATATATTAAATAAATTTGGCCACATATCATCCAAATGTACTTTAAAAACTATTGAAAAATACAAATGATTCATTGGTTTCAAACAAAAAACCAATTACCATAACAACGTATTTAATCGTGTATTTATAACTCTTGAATTCAGCCTTTAAGCAGCATATAGGCATGCGCTTCACGGCCATGTGCCATGGCGCATGCTTTGCATAGGAATCGCTGCACCATGAGCCTAGGTGTGGATGGCTTCTAATACCTATGTGCCAAACGCCTAAACCCATTGATCTTTAAGACACTCGACAATAAAAATCAAGAAAACGTGTTCAAGAAGACATACCTAACCTCACCAGTGTAAGCACCCCCTTTCTTAACCCAACAGTTCTGAGCAGCGACGTAAAAATCAGGTCGCAGGAGACTTTTTACGACAGGAAGAAAAACAAATGGAGGGCTGACAACCACCTCTGTAAGGCAAAAACATCACGTAACTCGAGCAATCAAATCAACTAATGACACGGAAATCTAATTTGCATCACAGAAAGTGCATATGTTAAAAGGCCAAAAAGGTTTAAATTAATCATTTGTAGTTTTCAATCTCTAGGAATAGTTCCACGAAACAATTTTAAATTCAAATATGACTGACCCAAGCTCAAATACAGGAAACTGTTTTCAAAATCAAGAATGGATACTTTCGGTTGTTCAAGGGAACAACAGAACATTATTCTTGGTCTTCGTTGTATGTAAATTTCTCAACAGAAAAATATTAATCTCTTGCTTTTAGAGATAAACATGCAAGGTACGGAGCTTGAATACTCAATGTTCAGACTGAGTAGAATGTAGGGAACACAGCTCCCTCACTGTCTTTAGTTCTTCGTACCAGTTAAAAAAAAAAAGAATTAGAATACACATGCAAGTTCATGCCAAAGATTGCTTTTACTTAAGCTTTCATTTAATTTCTTCTCCATCCTGAATAAATTCCATCAGATAGCCAACTGCTAGCCTCCATGAAGTACGGTTAAAGAAAGAGTAGCTATACACATGTACTGACCCACAACATCTTCAGGTGGCACTTCAGCAGCATTTAGCGTTGAAACAATCTTCTTCACTTCTTCGGCAGTTCCATTCTACACAGAATTTCACTCTTTAAATAACATTATCATTTCCTAAATTTAGCACGCAAACATGTACGTATACAGAAGGGCTAAGCCATTTGAGACGACTCACCAATTGCAAGCTTCACATGAAAAGAATATATAAATAAATTGTATATATAGGTTTTCCAAGAAAAAATACAAGTTTCTCGATCGAATCTACGATTATACCGCATGAACACATAGACATATACACGCGTCAATTATTTCATCGATACCATCAATCAGCTATAATATAACAAATTACCTTCTACAAAAAAATATCGAAAAATACACGAGTAAAACTTAAATATCTGGATAAACAACTGATAGAAATCATACACTAATTATTCAATTTCGGATCTCGAAGATCCGTCATTCAACACGGTTAACGTTAAATCTGAAACAACGGTGGACGGACCAGCGGATCAGTTACCAAGGTGGGTAAGTCGAGGATTGAAATAGTAGAATCAGATTCGGAAACTTACGCATTTCCAGTTGCCTCCGACGATGAATTTTCTCCCCATTTCCGACGAAGATCACAATAATTGCTCAACAAGGAAAATATCAGAAGCCTCGAGGCTTTGGGTGTGTGGACTGTGGATTGGGGATAAGCTATGAGTGAATACTTTCTACTATTATGCAACACAAAATTATTTCTATTTTTTCCAATACAAAAAATTTGTGTGAGACGGTCTCACATGTCATATTTTTGAGACGGATCTCTTATTTGAATAATCTATGAAAAATATTACTTTTTATGTTAAGAGTATTACTTTTTGTTGTGAATATGGGTAGGGTTGACCCGTCTCACGGACATTAGACCCAGTCTTTTCCAAAAAATATTTAAAATTCTTGGCTCAATTTTTTTAACTAAGCAGGTGTGTATCTAAAATGTAAACTGACCCATGGAGAAACTATTGACAGAGAGTTGTTTCCACGAGAATTGACGATTAGTCGATTTTAAACTTAATCTCGTATTAAACTTGTTATAGAGTCGGTTTTAAATATACTTTCGTATTAAACTCGTCTGTTTGATATAGATTTAAATCCGATCAAACAAGTCTAAAACTGGGTACGAGAAGAAGAACGAGTTTAATAAATTCGTCCTGCATATGTATTAATAACATGTTTATATTTTATATTATAATTATATAAGTTTTTCCAAAATTTTAACCATTTAAATGTCCAAAATTAATTTATACTTTATGATATAGTAAGATAAATGATACCTTATCTCACAATATTATCATCGTTTGTTTCTAAATTATTATTAAAATGTTATTGTTTGGATATAAATTTGAGGTGTGTGTTAATTTTAGGACTTTTTATTTGTAAATTTTGCTAGAATTAAAAATATTTTTACTATTTAAAAGGTTTACCGGTTTAATTCAGATTGGACTTTTATGGAATTTTTGGAGCATAGATATAAATACACTTTTACTTTAAATTTGGGAAAAAATATGAAATCATTGAATAGTTTTTTTTTTAAAAAAAATTCTATATACTTCTAGATTTATTTAATTTTATCGTATTCTTCCGTGATAAATTACATAAACACCGTTTGATGCAAATAATAAGACATTAATTGATTTTACATCATTCTTTCATCTGATTCAAATTATACAAATGATCAGAGTCATTATACATTATGTTATCCATACGTAAATATTACACATTTTTCATCGTCCCATGAATGAAACAACAAGTATTACAAAATCTATTCAACGATCTTTCATTTCAAATCGAGAACATAAAAATTTATTGATTCCATTAATCACACAAATATCGGTCCCAAGTATAATATCACACTCTATAGTCGTATTATAATTTGTAGAACAATCTAATCTACAATATAACCATGTGATATCGTAACATTATGAATTTTTTTCATGGAATTCTTCACGTGCTTGTAGTTATAAGGCCAATTCTTGGTCATAGAGCAGAAATTTCTCCGTTTTTCATATTTTTAACTATTTTACAATGAGTAGGTCTTTCATAAGACGGTCTCAAGGATCTTTATTCGTGAGACGGATCAATCATGTTCATATTTACAATAAAAATTAATATATTTGACATAAAAAGTAATACTTTTTCGTGGGTGACTCATATAGAATATTTGTTTCACAAAATTGACTCGTGAGACCGTCTCACAGGAGTTTTTGTGNTCGTTTCACAAAATTGACTCGTGAGACAGTCTCACAGGAGTTTTTGTGTTTTACAATATTTTTTGGCTTTATATTTTGTTTGCTTATTACGTTACCATATCAATTACATTTAAAAAAATGTTAATTTCAATTTTTTTTGTCCAGTTTACTTGTCATTTATATACCCTCTTTAGGCATTTTTTTTAACATTCTCATCTAAAATATTTGAGTCCACTCAAGTTCATATGACCAAATTCCACGAGTGGCTCTCCAAATTTGAAGGACAAAACTCAAAATCCTTTAGGTATATTACACGAAAGTTTCAAGGTTCAAATTTTTTTTGCCAAAACAAGAAGTTGGAACTGTGTGATCCGCCACCATTTTAGAGAGCTCAAGGCCAAGATAATTGGCTAAATATAAAGAGGAAAGGCCTCTAAATAGCCAAGGCTTCTCCTTCCTCATTGTGTGCTCATTTGCATGGAGGCCTAAGGAAAGTTGATTGGTGTGTGGAAGAAAAGTGAGAGTAAGAGGGAGGGAGATTGAGAGAGATTTGGGTTCTCAATCTTTCTTCCTTGATCTATTTTGAATTTTCATTGATTGTTTTCCTTTTTTACTGAAGAAAAAAAGAAAGAAAGATCATGGCCTCCGATATTTCACTAGAAGAGATCAAGAATGAGACTGTTGACCTTGTAAGTATCGTTTTTCATCCCATGCACAGGCTCGTGAGTTTGTTCGATTCGAGCTAAATTTGAGCTTTTACATGATCGTTCCAAAAGCTCGTGTTTTACTGCTATTAAACTATCAATTTTTGTATCAATTAATTAAACATCATGATAATTAATGAAGTTATTCTCAAAAAAAAATAATAATAATAATGAAGTTCATTTGATATTCAAGTTTTGATTCAATCTTCTCTTCATAATACGATGCATGCTCTTATAATATATACTCGATTCAATAAATCATCCGACTGGTTTCCACACCTACATCTATTGTACGTTTCTTGATTCAAGCATGTTTTTGGATTCAAGAAAGAGGAGGTGAATGATGTATTTTCTTGTTATTCGTACAGGAGAATATACCATTGGAGGAAGTGTTTACACAGCTGAAATGTTCAAGAGAAGGTTTGACATCATCAGAAGGGCAGAAAAGGCTCGAAATTTTTGGTCCCAACAAACTTGAGGAGAAAAAAGAGAGCAAGTTCCTTAAATTCTTGGGATTTATGTGGAATCCTCTCTCATGGGTCATGGAGTCTGCTGCCATTATGGCCATTGTTTTGGCAAACGGAGGGGTAAATTTGTTTTTAGGCCACTAAATTTTCTTTATATAATTAGAAATATCCGTGCATAAACTCAGTTTTATTAATAAATGTAGGGCAAGCCTCCAGATTGGCAAGACTTTGTCGGTATCATCGTGCTGCTCATTATCAATTCGACCATTAGTTTCATTGAAGAGAACAATGCAGGAAATGCAGCTGCTGCCCTTATGGCTGGCCTAGCTCCCAAAACCAAGGTACTATATTACGCATTTCATTAGGAGAAAAAGGATTCAATTTTGTTGTTTGTTCAATACCTGGCTAATTGTATGATTCATTTGTCGAAGGTTTTGAGAGATGGTGCCTGGTCTGAGCAAGAAGCCGCAATCTTGGTTCCGGGAGATTTGATCAGTGTCAAGTTGGGAGATATTATCCCTGCTGATGCTCGTCTTTTGGAGGGTGATCCTCTAAAGATCGATCAATCGGCCCTCACTGGAGAGTCCCTTCCTGTAACCAAGCACCCAGGTGATGGAGTCTACTCTGGTTCTACCTGCAAGCAAGGTGAGATTGAGGCTGTTGTGATCGCCACCGGTGTCCACACCTTTTTTGGCAAAGCTGCTCATCTCGTGGACAACACCAACAATGTTGGACACTTCCAAAAGGTATAATTTCTTGAATAAAACATGAAAAAGGACACTTCGAAAATGTACCATCTCTTGAATGAAACATAAAAAACTTACTAGTTCGAGACTGAAGCTAGTAATAAAGATGTGAACCAATAAGGGTTATCAAGATTCTCCTTTTATCCCTGATGCTAATTCATTTGAAATGACACAGGTGCTGACTGCTATTGGAAACTTCTGCATCTGCTCCATTGCTGTGGGAATGGTGATTGAGATCCTAGTAATGTTCCCAATCCAAGGCAGGAATTACAGGGAAGGAATTGACAATCTTCTTGTGTTGCTCATTGGAGGTATCCCAATTGCGATGCCAACAGTTCTGTCCGTAACCATGGCCATTGGATCTCACAGGCTGTCGCAGCAGGGAGCCATCACAAAGAGAATGACTGCCATCGAGGAAATGGCTGGCATGGATGTGCTCTGCAGTGACAAGACAGGAACACTCACCCTAAACAAGCTCACAGTCGATAAAAGTTTAATCGAGGTCTTCCCAAAGAATCTTGATAAGGACAGTGTTGTCTTGTTGGCTGCCAGGGCTTCCAGGGTTGAGAACCAGGATGCTATTGATGCTTCAATTGTTAACATGCTCGGTGATCCAAAGGAGGTGAGTTTGGAATAATTATCATTTAGCCCTCGCTCTTTAGACTTGTACTCTTGATATGAATCTGTTTATTGTTATGTTCAAAATTGAAAAAACATTTCATTTTGAACTTTAGGCAAGAGCCGGACTCACAGAAGTGCATTTCTTGCCCTTCAATCCAGTCGACAAGCGCACTGCAATCACGTACTACGACTCGGATGGAAACTGGCATCGATGCAGCAAGGGTGCTCCCGAGCAAGTAAGGGCTATATCAATGTGTGTGGTAACTAATAAATGGTCTTCATCTGTTCCATACTCTAGGGCTTACCTTTTTTATTTCTATGATTTGACAGATAATCGAACTTTGTGAACTCAGTGGAGAAGCAAGCAAGAAAGCCCATGAGACCATTGACAACTTTGCAAACCGCGGACTTCGTTCTCTTGGGGTTGCACGACAGGTGATGGCATGGCTCTCAATAAGTAATAAAACATCATTATACATAGGAATAGCCATAAAATAAAAATTTTGAATTCTAAACAGTGTGAATTTGGTGTCTTCACAGACTATCCCCGAGAAAACCAAAGAGAGTGCTGGTGGACCGTGGGAGTTTGTTGGATTGTTGCCGTTGTTTGACCCTCCAAGACACGACAGTGCAGAGACTATAAGAAAAGCTCTTGATCTCGGTGTCAATGTCAAGATGATCACCGGTGATCAATTAGCCATAGGCAAAGAGACTGGTCGTAGGCTCGGAATGGGAACCAACATGTATCCATCATCTTCTCTTCTTGGACAGAGCAAAGATGAGTCCATTGCTTCAATCCCAGTGGATGAGCTCATTGAAAAGGCCGATGGCTTTGCTGGTGTCTTTCCAGAACACAAATACGAGATTGTGAAGAAACTGCAAGAAAGGAAGCACATTTGTGGTATGACTGGAGATGGTGTTAATGATGCTCCAGCACTGAAGAAAGCAGACATTGGTATTGCTGTCGCAGATGCAACTGATGCAGCCAGGGGTGCATCGGACATTGTTTTGACTGAGCCAGGACTTAGCGTGATAGTTAGTGCCGTGCTGACTAGCCGAGCCATCTTCCAGAGAATGAAGAACTACACCATTTACGCAGTTTCCATTACAATCCGTATTGTCATGGGATTCATGCTCATTGCTCTGATATGGAAGTTTGACTTCTCACCATTCATGGTTCTCATAATTGCAATCCTGAATGACGGAACCATCATGACCATTTCAAAAGACAGAGTGAAGCCATCTCCATTGCCTGACTCGTGGAAGCTCAAGGAAATCTTCGCCACAGGCGTCGTCCTTGGAACGTATATGGCTATCATGACTGTTATCTTCTTCTACCTCGCAACTGACACGGATTTCTTCTCTGTAAGCTCTTTAAGTCCCAGTTTCATCATTTTTTAATCAACTCTTAGGAAAATAAATAAAAATTTGATTATTGACAAAAAATTGATCGCTTGTAGGAAATTTTTAAAGTAAAACCTATTAGGGACAGTCCAGATGAGCTCACCGCCGCCCTATACCTTCAAGTGAGCATAATCAGTCAGGCACTCATCTTTGTCACAAGGTCACGAAGCTGGTCATTTGTTGAACGCCCTGGTCTCTTGCTTGTGAGCGCATTCCTGATAGCTCAACTGGTAGGTTACAAAGAAACCAAATTCCTCAGTTTCATTAGAAATCATAGTTGATCAGATCATTCTCCTACTCAAATTTTAGAAGTTTTAACTAACTATAAGTTGTTGGATTTCAGTTGGCTACAGTTATTGCCGTATACGCATCATGGGAATTTGCAAGAATTCAAGGCATCGGATGGGGATGGGCAGGAGTCATCTGGATCTACAGCATTATTACTTACATCCCACTTGACATTCTCAAGTTCATCATTCGATATGCATTAAGTGGTAAGGCATGGGATTCCATGATCCAGAACAAGGTATGCACATGATGAAATTAATCATGTCTATATCAAACAAGAAATACAAGATAAATAAGCTTACCTGCTATCAAATATTCAATTTCATGTTTTCTTTCTTGAACAAATTAGACTGCATTCACAACCAAGAAAGATTATGGAAAGGGTGAAAGAGAAGCACAGTGGGCAGTGGCTCAACGCACTCTTCACGGTCTCTCGACCACAACCGACACTTCTGGGCTGTTCAACGACAAAAACTATCGTGAATTGTCTGAGATTGCTGAGCAGGCCAAGAAAAGAGCTGAAGTTGCAAGGTATCCATATATGATTTATAGAAAGACTACTACTTTTGGGAATGTTTTCTAGTACTTTCTTAATTAAAATATTTTTTCTTCATCAGTTACCCTACTGAATTCATTTACTTCTATGAAAAAACATATTGCAGGCTGAGGGAGCTTCACACTCTTAAGGGACACGTCGAATCGGTAGTCAAGCTAAAGGGATTGGACATTGAAACCATACAACAACACTACACTGTCTAACATCCGATAAGTTTAACTGGACGACCGAATTCATTGTCAAACAAGAGAAAATGGAGAATTTAGATTCACCTAGAACACGTTTGTGACGTGTAAACATTCTTTTGTATATCAAGGCAGATGTCTTCATTAAAATTAACATCTATTATGCACTTGTACCATTAAACTTACATCTGTAGTAATTACTATATTTCAAAATATGTTTTGAAGTGACCACCAGGGAAAGAACATACAAAGAATTTTGGTTGATAAAGTATTATTTGGTTGAATGTGAGTTATTTCACGAGGTAGTGACAAATAGAGTAGGACATTATGCTCACCATTATCAGGGAAAATTAAAAATAATAGGCCATGTATTATGTGTCCGGGTTATCTACAATGTAAATATTGAATATAAAATAAGATTAAAGTTAATTCTTGTAGATGGTTCAACAAGTTAAACTGAGCTGCCATACAATAACTCAAACAACAAAAAGGGGAGCAAAGAAATGTCAAAATAAATTTGAAAATGTGTTTATTAAGTATTAACCATGCGATTTAGCGTATAACAGAGACAAGAAATACACAAAGATGATCTCAACCGGTTTAAGTTTGAGTTTGGTGATGCTGAATGATATTTTAAGGTATTCATTCAACCATTTTGAGCGTCAAAACATGGAATGATTTTGCCACTAATTTACCCGAAAATATGCTTGTACATGAAAATTCAGATTCTTTTGATTGTGTACAGTTCATAAAAGACCAACTTTCGGGCTTTCCTAATGCGTACGCCGAAAATTCGAACCTGGGCTCAAGAGTTACAGCGACAATAATTCCTTACAAGAAAGGGATGACCGTCCTCTATAACTCGGGTCCTTTCAAACCAATGGAGAAGGTTCACTGTCTCGCAGAGCTTCAGCACTTTGTAACATAAGCACAGAAAAGCTTCATCGCCTTCGTGCAGATTTAGATGAGTTAGTCTGATCACAAAGACATTAAATATTGTGTTTATAGTCTTGACATAAGAGACATTAAACATTAATGTAGATTATGAGGCTACGACCTACAAGCGAGTGTGCTGGGAGTTTCAGTTAAGCAATAAATAAGTCGTAAGTTGAAATGGTTTTGTACAAGAAGTTGTATAAATCAAGTATTCTAATAGATCCTTTCTATGTGGAAAAATAGGTGTTGTCAATCTCCAAATATACATAAATAAATTGGTTTCTATTTATTTATTGCATTTAATTATTTCTATTGTTTTTAAGATGCATGTTGAAGCATTTTATGTGTTTTTCAAATACCCAAAATATTACATATCATGTGCTTGATAAAATACTTCAACCAAAAATATTTTATATATTCAACTTACATAACTTTTAAATGATTTTCAAAATATTTAATACGAGATATTTTTTAAGTGTCTTCCTCTTGATTTGAAAATCAAACTCGATTTAATTTTTCGGTGTTCAATATTTCAATAAACAAATTATTACAGCTCTACGATTATCTCCTAATCGATCCTATCATGTCTTTTATTAATGGAACCTATCATAACATCACATTACAATTGCGAGTATTTATTTTGGTAAATTTTATGTAACAAGTGAAGCCTTGTTACATGTATCTCATTTGAGATGCATCGGATGTGGTTGTTTGATAACATAAAAAGAATGTGATGTTATTTATTTAAACGAATTTAATATATATAACAATTAATTTTCGTGTTATTTTTATTGCTGTCTTCCAAGTATTATTGGCACCCAATCGAAGGCAAAATAAAATTAAAATAAGACGTAATATATAGCTGAAGCAGCATATTTTCATGGCATTGAAGTTAAATCGGTTGGTTTCTTGTTTTCCTGTCACTTTGAACATAGAGATGGGATAGAACAAAGAAATTATCATATTATATACTTTTTATTTATTTATATTAATAAATTTTACTGTAAAGAACGAGTGTTTGGGGAAGACACCCTGTTAGCGAATTAGACGTATTCTCATGTTTTTTAAAACAATAATGTATCGAAATCTCATAAGAATATATTCAAATACTCACAATACTGATCCAAAATATCAATGGAAACCATCGTCAACGTCTGCACGCAATTTCCCCTAGTTTCATCCTACTAGAATAGGCTGTGATTTCAATTGTAGTTTTCTGCTATGAAGGCAGCGGACGGAGTTAGGTTGCGAAATGACTTCGAAATCTTCAGTTTTTTAGCCACCGAGTATATGTTGGTCTCAGGTGCGGCATCTTGAGATATAAATATGAAAATAAAAAATAAAATTAGACACCAAGATTTACGTGTAAAACACCTAAAAATTATTAGAGTAAAAACCACGGGTAAGATGAAAAGAATTTCACTATAATATTTTATAGTGTACAACCATTCACTGTGTTTCCAAAGACAACATACACTCTCTTAATATAACAGAATAAAATGTCTCACAAATATTATAGAACTAATCACTCAAACAAAAATATAATCGGATACAAAGAATGAGGGGAAGGAGCTCTTGAGCTCTTCGTCGTGTGAAACCGAGTAAAGATAGTACTTCCATCTTCATTTTTCAACAAAGCTACCAACCATCTGCCTTATTAAATTTCTTGTCCGCCAACTTTGAGATAGAAGATTGCTTATCGCTTTGGGCTATTGCTAAAAGTATAAGACCCCGTTGGACTCGGGTCTCACAATCCATGTCTTGTAAAGCATTCAAGCAATACAAAGTCTGCGTGTTTTATCCTTAGTTAGCTTCTTTTGAGTAAGAAAGTAAGCGCAGTACATGGCTCGATTCAGAACATGACAGGTGGTGCTAAATAGTATTAAAATAACATTGAAGTAGTAAATAACAATGATCTTAGTATAATAAACTTTACATTAACCCAAACATTGAATGAGATATCAATTATAAATTGATTCATGTATAAGTTTTTGTTACTCAGAGGTCTTTACATATATATAGATATATCTACAACACAATAAGTGACACTATGAAAATCAATCACACTTTATATTTTCATATCAAAACACCAGCATATCAATTTGTTTGTTTAGTGTCCTTTATTTAATTTTTTATCCCATAAATAGCCTTGGCATTTCAAGAACCAAATCGCCCCTTGTGCTGCATTTTCAGCAGCATCTTTCTTTCTTGTTCGAGGTTCGCCATAGAACTCGAAAGTTTCTTCTGGCATCTCTTCAATGTCCAACACAATTTTGTAGATGAATCTGCAAGAAACAAGAGTTGTGCATAATGAGATTCTTTGAGCAGTGAGGAGTGTAAAAAATATGAAAACGGATACAGCATAATTGAAACCTTTCGAGAAAAATACATGATCTCCCAAAGGCGCAAATTAGTCTGACTTATAACTAGATTGTCTAGCTCAATTTTTAATTTATTTTTTTTTACAGAGAATGAATCAAGCTTGAGCTCAAATCATTTCCACAAAATTCTATTTCTAAAACTCAAACAAAAACAGACAAGACCACGGTTTCGAGCTACTTACAAATGGACTTCAGATATAGAAAATGATTACTCAAATAGTTTGAGCCGATAACTTACTGTTTAGAGTGGCTTGGACCTGTCTCATTGCAACATTCAAATATAGGTGGTTTCCAGCAGTTGGCAGCACACATCTCATGCAGGCACGACTTTGCCATGCCATTACAGATGGAACCTAAAGCATTTGTTATAAGTTAACGAAAGAGTAAAAATTGAAAAGAAGACTTTACAAGGCACATGGGTCCGCACCTGTTCCCTGTGGATCAAACCCGGAGTCAATATTTAGATGACTAGCCGGTGATTCAACATTGAAGCCATTATTGTGAATGGTTTGTGTCACATGTAATTCTGAAGCAGTGTGCCGATAAGAAGTATGTCTCAAGGGTCTAGAAACAATATCATCCTTGCTGGTGGATGCCTCACTGAGAGGATATAGTTTCGCTTCACAGTCACTTCGAGGAGATTCTTGAATTATCAGCTTACCAAGTTTTACAGATTCAATAGAGGATGTCTCGTCTAACCCAATCAACTTGGCTTCTCTCTTTTCACATTTTCTAATCACTTCCTCGAGTGATTTTGATTTGGATCTGTAACCTTGAGCCTTCAAACAAAAGCAAAGAACATAACCCAGACCCCAGTATGCTAGGGATTAATATGCTACAGAAAAAATCCATAAAAAGGAAAAAAAACAATGAAATGAGAACACAAAATAGTGAAATAATTTTCAAAATCACCTTTAAACATTCAAATACTTGTCTTGCAGCATTTTTTTGGGCTATTTTTCCGCTTACGTTAGTGGCACAAGCTGTTGCTGTAATCGTTTTTTCATCCACTTTAGCTTCAACCAAGAACTTACCATCTTTCCTCACTTTAGAAAACTGCAGTTCCCAGTTATGGAATTGACAAAGTTCTCGTAGATCTCTGAGAGGATTAAATTGCAACTTGGATAAAGTAACAACAGGATCCAACAAAGACAATACTATTTTCCAAACACAGTTCAAATCAAATCCTGCATCAAGATATAAGGCACCAACACAAGACTCCACCACGTCACCAAGCACCTGAATCGATACAAGTTTAATCAGTTCACCATTGTTTCCGGTAATAAAACGAACATAGAGATAATCGATAAATATGATCTCATACATCAATAGAGCTATTAATTCAAGAAAAAGCCATGTCATATTGACAACTTCAATTTGAACAGTTCTGAAATTTTGCCACAAGAGATCATGGTATAGTTAATAAATAACAATAATAATAGGTGGATCCTAGCAATTCATAGACATCATGCAATATAATAGTTGATAACTTTTTCAAGCTATTCACCTAAATCATCAAATACATCGAAAGAAGTATAATTTAGTTGAAAAATAAGAATTGTGGAATCCAATTATACAATGGAACACATACTCAAGCTTCAAATGAGGACACAGAAAGTGCATAGATTCAACCTTTGGACAAGTTAGCTCTTCAATATGCCCTTTTGCTGATGTTGATGTGCTAATGGAGTTCAAATATTCAGTCATTGATTCATGGAGAGAACTAGAATCACAAAGAATGAATTTGTGCAAGGACCATCGTCCAGCTACACCAGCAAATGAAATGTTGTTTACCGAAGCTGATCTTAAATCGGTTAGCTGGCCAGGTTTCAAGCTTGGGTACACTGAATACAGATAGGAAGTGATCAAATAATCCAGGACGGCATCTCCAAGAAATTCAAGTCTCTGATTCAAGAGATCTGTTGTGTTAGAAGAAGAGATAAAAAAAACTTTAACTTACAGATTTTCATACATTAGAGGCAGTGAGGAATACCTGGTAGCAACCTCCCAAATGATTGTTGAAAGATGGATGAATGAAAGCCTGAATGAGTAATCCCTTCTGGTAAAACTTGTACCCCAACAGATTTTCAAGGGCATTAACATCAATCTGATCGGAAAGTGGGAGGAATGCTGCGCTAGCAGAGCAGATGTTATGAATTTGGGAAGGTGAAAAATCTACTTGTATGCCTATCCAGTTAAGAAATGCAGTTGCAGCTTTGAAGCCAGAGTCAAAAATAAAAGCTCCAATAAGTGCCTCAACAACATCTGCTATGACTTTTTTGTATAACCAGATATGACCTTTGTTACACCTAACTTCGGCATTTTCACCTTTTATCTTGTCAGAACATCTAAAATGTATGTTTTTCTCAGTCTCCTTTTTGCAAATTATAGGACAAGGATGACCAAATGTAAAGAACTGGCTTGGCTCTAATGATTGATCACGAATATACACCTGAAAATGTATTTGGATATGATACAACATGTCAGCTAATTATAAACTATTAAGGAAACAATTGTTAATGTAGAGCCATACATCTTCAAAGCACTGGCACATTATGTGTAGAGCAACAGGTTTATCTCTTTAATATGTTATAAGCTTATATTCCAAATCCAAAAACAGAATAATAATTTGTCAATAATGTTCGAGTGTCATATATAGTGTTCCGCCAAAAAGCAGATAATTAGTTCGTTAGAACCACAACAGAGTGCCTATTCTAGAGAAATAATAAACAGAAACACAGCTTAAACAGAAATAGTACCTCTGTTTATTATATGTTTTTGTTTAGGTTTTATAAGACAATATCTTTCTTTACCCTTCACTTTCTAACAAAATAACACATTTCTCACCAAATGCATTAATAATAAATTTAAAAACAGAAAAAATTTCACAAAATGAAAATCCAAAGAATTTTAGCCAAATATAAAGCAAATTGTAGAACTTAAACAAAAATATTTGTGAATACATAATATACAATTGTTACACTACTATTATTATAAAATTACCGATATATTACGTCAAAATATTTTGGATGGCATTTTAATTTGAATGTAGTAATTTTGGCGTTCTATTTTTAATATATACTAATGTAATTAGCAGTTTATTTTAATTTCATATTTTAGTTATTTCTAAGTATAGTATTTATATAAAATATCTATAAATATTTATACTATACTTAGTTAATGATCTAACGACTATATTTAACTTCAAAATTAAATTTATATTTAAACTTATTTACAATTACTCATTGATCATTTCACCAAACAAAAGTTGCTTTTGAACAAACTCACAAACAATCACTTGTTTCTATTTCTACTCAAACATGATTGTTTTCCAAACAGCCAGCTATTTCATTATTTTTTGGGAAAAAATGCCACACACCAAAAATAGAAAAGAAATAAGTAACAAAAAATCATCCCAGATAGACTCTCGGTCCTCCCATTCAAGAATTTAACCCACTTCCTGACGCAGTTTTCTATTCCAAGCATATCCGCGTCAGGGTAACAACATCCACTCCCAGGTGCACATCTATACTATTAATATTTTTATCTATAAACAATATGTTCTAGGACCCAGTTGATCCCACTGAACTCAATGAGGCACTGCCCATAGTTCCAACGAAGAGCAATTCAATGGCGGGTCTGGTATGGTCAAGTAAAAGCCATGAATAAAATGGAAGAGTGTGAATAAAATGGAAGAGTGTGTTTAGCAAGCTAAGTTCAGCCCATGTCTCTCAATCAAATCAATAAAGGAAGTAAAGTGTACCTCAATTTGTTGTTGATCCCACTCAACTCCATCTGTCTCCATCCATTTTCACCATCAAGAGCATTTTAAGAACTTATTGTGGTTTAATAACAGATAAATATCATGTTGCTAAATATGCTGTCACTCACTCAGGTTTTTCCTTCTCATCTTGTTAAGAAAGGTACTAAAAACCTTTTAAATTTCAATTTCAAGAAAGAACTATTTGTGAAGTAATAGTGAACCAACAGGTGAACAAAATTAACATAGTAGATACGAAGTAACCACAATATAACTCTGCTCATGTCAGCAAAATAACATAGTAAATATGAAGTAACCACGGTTTTCTTAACTGGAAGTAACCACAGTTTTAAATCTACTCATTAGCATGGGGATCCACATTCTTCATGGGTGAAGCCTTTACAGATTTAAAATGGAGATAACCTGATAACTTATTATTGTTTTAAAAAACTTTGATCCACTATCACCTTTAGGATGTCCTTTTTCCATTCTAACGTCTTAATCCTGACATTTGTTTTTCTAATAAGTAATAAGAAACAAAAGCTACTGGCGATCGGGCAATCGCCCAATCCCAATGTTCTTGAATTCACATTCTAAGGACAGATATATCCTGAGAAAACCAAACATGACAAAAAATACACGTCATGTCAGTTACCTGTAGATTATTCCTTGTCGCCAGCTTGTGTAAATTATTATTGTTTACAATGTTGGAACGCTTTCTTGTTAGTTGCCCTTCATCTAAGGCATCATGCTCGAGGAAAAGATGTCTTCCAACAGCAAACTTGAGGAATGCGTCTCCAAGCACTTCAAGTCTTTCAAGAGAGAAATGTTCACTACATTTCTCAGTAGTCAGCGCTTCAAGAATCTGACATAATTTTAAATCATTCATCACATAAATTTATAATAAACTGGTTAGATTATAACAGAATGTCCATGCAGGCCTTAAACAAAAGCTCAGCCATAAACCCAAATAAACCTTACACGATCAGCAGTAACTTCTGCTGCCTCAGGGAATGAAGCAAATAATTTCTCCCTCAATTCAATGGCTACAAGAAAGCTTTCAAGCCGATGCATGATAGATGGCAATAGAGACAATGAACTTCCAATATCTTTAGAAAAACCTATAATTTTCAATTGACATATCTCCGGAGGTAATTCAACGAAGTGTTCCTCCTTTTCTCGCCATTCTTCTGAAAAAACAATACTCCAAAATGTCGAATTCAAAGAAAAAGGAAGAAAAATTGGAAAATTAATTCTAAAAGTGTATAAAAGTCAACATGAAGTACCAGAAGAAATAAATTTCAATTTCCTAGCTACTTATGTTTTAAGATTATATCATCAACGTACATGGTATTGTGAATTGTGATAGGAATGGGTCCTAAGCTCGAATTTCAGCTGCCCCACCATTCATACTCATTTATTAAACAATTTGGGTGTCAGGACTCAAACAAAAAAGTTTTAGCCTTCACAACTGAAAAATGGACAAACTAAAAAATTCGCTTCCTCGAATATTATAAATTTCTTAAAAGAGAAAAGTTATAAATTTCTTCTCAAACTAGTGTTGTTGAAATACATACAAAGGAATGTGGCAAATGCTTTCTATTCTTAGTAAAAACCTTAAACTCAAACCATAGCTTTTTATTATCTTTTTTTTTTCACACTACACTTCCGCACATAATCTGACAAAATAATTATAAAAGATTCACGGACTTACACAAACTATACCTGAGTGTTTTTTCTTTCGTAGTAAGTTGTCCAAAATAAAAAGTTGTTTTGCTTTAAGTAGTGGTTGATCAGGGTGTGCAAGATGAATATCAAACCTACAACGTGAAATATGAATCGTCACATTTGCTGAAGTGACATTAAAACCTGATGCAAACACTCACCACAACATGATCAATCGTGTAACACCAGCACAACAAATCATACATGCTGGACTGAGATCTCAGAATCAATAAACAACAAAGCTACAAAATTTATCAAACAAATATTTTAAGTCTAATAATAAACTATTAATCTAATGAGGTAAAAACCATGAAGTTAGGATGAAGAAAATCAAGATCATCTTCTTGTGCATTGCTCTTTTTCGAGAGGAATTTGGACTAATGTCCTAAAAGAGTTGGGTTTTCAATGGGATTTCCCGAGGCAAGCTAAAGATCTGTTCACTTTCGATTCCATGTGCCCCATCGGGATAAAATTCAATGACTTCTGGTATTTGATAATTCACTGCATTTTTTGGTCATTATGGTTGGAAAAGAATAGCAGAATATTTGAAGATGTGTCGGAGTCCGTCGACCAAATGTGGGATAAAATAAAATTCAGATTGGCATCTTGGACGATCAACTTGCAAGAGTATAATCATTTACGCATATCAGATCTAGTTAGGGACTGGAAATTTGTATGGTTGTGAGAAATTTAAGATGACGTAGAGTTGCACTTTATTTTTCTTGTTGTTTGTAACGTTGCTGCGGATTACTCATCCGCAGATATGGTGTAACCTCAACATATTATAATAAAGTTAGTTTTCTATAAAATAAAAAAAAAAGATATTCTGATCTAAAATTCTATTCAAGAACTAAATAAGCTTCCTGATCCAGATACAAAACGATTATCAATGTTTGTCACAAAAGTCAGTGTAAAAGAAAAGCTTATTGTTGAAAAACTTGCCTTAGTTGTTCCTTTACATAAATTTTGTAAACAGAAACGTAAGCTAAAGATGAATCTCTCAGTACTTAAATCAAACATAATACCAAATAACAGACAAGTAAAATAGTTTTATAATGCACTCTTAACAAAATCTAAAGCGCATGAAAACTACTGAAGAGAAAATACTGGTTCAATGCTCAGAGTCACTAAATTTCTGAAGTTCACTCTTACTTTAGTGCTGTTGATTATTGTAATTTATAACATGCAGAAATAACTGAAACTAGTGCTCCGCCACACGTGTTGCGTGCTTGTACAATATTTTTTATAATTAATTTGGTTTATATTTAAATGAAGATCAAAATGTAATTATAAGAAATAGTGAAAGACTACACTGTAATTTTGATATATAAATTAAAAACTAAATAGAAAAAAGAAAGAAAAAAAACCAAAGTAGGAATTGAACATACAACTTAATGTTTAAGAAACACAAACTCTATCCGTTAAGCTGCATGTTATTTACGTTATATTTTAACACTTTATTAAAATATATATTATTAAAACAGACTATGACACCAAAAGTTAGTTACTCTAATGGTCTCAAATTTAATAATGCAGTATAGATATAAGCAAAGTATGTTTCATATGGATGGAGTTCATATCAACTCATATATTATCATTTACTCCTAAATGAAGCCGATGGTGAGAATAAAAACAAGGAATTAGTAGCGATAAAAAAGTCAAAGAAAGAAATAACTTACACTTCAATGTAATGCTCCGCATGAGTTTTTGATTCATCATATAAGCAATACCCATTTTTTTCGTGACAAATATCAGAAATAAAGAAAAATGTATCTTTGCATGGGACATATACCAAACTGTTCACGATATCATGCACATCTTTGCCACCATTAGAAAGATGCAAGTGGCTGCCGGGTTGAGGAATTTCATCATCCACAACATTGTCTCGGTGTCTAAAAATTGGTGATGACAAGCATCTGTTCACTAGCATCCAGTCAACAGAGATTTTGTCATCATCATGCTGAACAATGGGAAGCATTAGATAGAAGGTTGAAGTGTTTGCTTTATGGACGTCATTCTCTTCTAATGAAAAATATTCTGGTATGAATTTAGACCGATCAAGAATGATACTAAGAAACATTTGCTGGAACTTCTCCGCAGATGCAACCTGTGCAATATAAATTCCAAATTCCGCTGCATAAATTATGCTACGCGTGCTTAACTATTTTGAATAGAAAGTTGAAATTTACCTCATCTTCATTAAATATGGCATCTCCAGATGGAATAAATTTTGTAGTCACCATTCTACCACGAGCCAGACGAAGATCCAATTGCATGTTCCCAGCTTCTTGGGGTAGTGGCTCTTTCACAAAAAGACCAAACTTTCTGTAAATCCTATCCACTGGATTAGGAGAAAACTTGACGTAATAAGAGCTAAAACAAGTGGAATCACCCACTTTGTTCCACGGTCCTCTCAGAGCTGCAGGAACAAGCATCTCATGGAGTTCTGCTGGTGAATTCTCATCTGCAATGAACAAATTCATTAAATTATCAAACTAATATTGAAGAAAGATAGTACAACTCACGAGTACCAACATTCCCTCACCATCGCAGCTGTCAGAGTCTGATAAGTCCTGAGTCACCTCATCATACTTATCATCATGATCTGGCAAAAGGTAATCAGTCAATGCTCCGACTTCATGCAATTCCTTGCATGCCTTCAAGCAGGCATCTCTTTTAGATAACTCAATCGACAATTGTGGTGCACTGACAATTTGATGAATTGGAGCATTGGCTGGGAGGATTATGTTGCAAACCACTCCATCTGCATCATCATAGTAAAAGAACTGTGGCTTTGGCTTGAAGTACCTAATCAAGACAAAAAGTAATTAAACAAAATATGGTGAAACTAAATGGAATAGCCTTAATACTCAAAACCAGAGAGCCTAATGGAGACTGAATAACTAGAATATCATACTCATCATGTGGAAGTTTGGAACAATAGTGGTGCAGTAATGCAACACTCGAAACAGAACTTATAGTTGCCCCCGTAATATCAACTTTGTAGGTTCTTTCCTCAAAATCAGTTGGTGTCACATGAGATTTTCGAGAGAAAATTTCTTCGTTCATCCGGTCTTCATCTTTCTTAAAATGTTCAATCAAATCAAGTTCCCTCGGGTTGCCCCTGTAGTATTTCATTAGATTTTAACTTTACTCATAAAGTGAAACCAAAAAATGGATTTGCATAAATCACCTGTCCACCAAAAATGCATATTCAGACTGGGGCATACGAGCACGGCCTCTTGATTGTATAAAACTAGCAACTGTTTCTGGAAGATCAAATCGTATTACAAGGCAGCATGTCTGAATATCAAGCCCCTCCTCGCCAACTTTTGTCGCAACTAAGAGATTTAGCTGCCAAAACAAGTTCATCAGAAAAACTGAAAAGCTATGTGAACATGATTCTTTCTGCAAACAATCAGATAAACATAACTAAGTGAGGAAAGAAGAGGCTTAAAGACGACCAATACCTACTTAAATAACCGTTTTTCCAGGCCATAAATAGTAGAAATTAAAAGAAAGTATTACCTCACCAGAACGAAACTTCTCGAGAATGATGTCTGTGTTTTTACGTGAGACAAGTCCAGAGTGAATACCAACAAGGAAACCACATTTCCAAGAACATAAAAACTTCAGATTTTGAAGTATATATGTGAGAGATCTTGCAATGACAATTCGATTGACAAATATTATACATTTCATACTTGTTTGTAACCTGGAAAAAAGTTGGTTAAATTTCAGAGAAGCAACAAAGAAATGACCACAAATACATACTTCAGTTATGATAGTTTTGTTTCTAGGTCATGATAATCGTTTTCCAGTGGCGATAGCAAAATGTAGATTAACTTTACCTTCGGTTTCGGCAAAATACTTTTCTAGAGAACAGATTCAAGTTGATATAGTGTATTCATAATTTTGCGCCAGCGAAATACCGACCTGAAATTTGATAGGATTCCAATAAGCCGTAAGAGCTTTTTAGAGAAAAATGGCTCCTTCAAAACATCTACACGGGATATATCAGCTTGCATGCCATCTGAAAAAATAATAGGACAATTTCAAACATCGACGGTAGGAAAAAATGCACATGCCAAAAAGTTTATCAAGAAATATCTGTACCAAAATAAATGTAAATATTAGGCTCCCTATCAATTGATGCAATCATGCAACGCGGATAACGCTAATATAAGGTAAAAAGAAGTCAGTGATGGTGATAGAGGTGGTCTCCGCACTTCTTTAACATCAGGGACACATAGCACATGTGTAGGTTACACTCACACACACACACACACACACATATATAACATTAAAAAGCCATATGATGGATGAAAACCTATAGTATCAACTACAAACTACCTCCGGCGCAATCAGAAGCGAGGACTGAGGCTGCCCGCTGCAAGTATTTGTTGCACAAATAGTGATCACTGCAACTCCTTTCTTCCTCCACCATTTCAGTATTCTCGTAATGATCACCCTTTGAAGCAATATAGCTGGCCTTTGGAAAAGAGAGAGAGCGAATTAAAAAGTCAGTCATCTCCCATCAGAGATTTTAAGACACACGTACACACCCTAAACCAGCGACATTGGGTTGATTGTTAAAATCAAGATATCAAGCAGTAAAATCCAACACAGAAGACTGAATTGGTCCTTCAAAAGTCACAGGTAAGAAAACCTACAATGGCTCAACCTCTCATAGAAATTCAGGTAGGGATATGAGCAGAGCAATCCTTAAAAGTTCTTAGAAATATCTTTATCTTTTCCCCTTGGTGCTGTACATTTTCTGAAAACTAATGATACCAACTGTTTCAGCCAAGGGCTGCCAAAATAACACTCTCAAATATTGACATTTACAAAAGGAAAGTTGAAATGAGTTCCAACTCATATATGACACTGGAAAATGCAGACTAGATGGCCGTAATGTAAGGCACACTCGGTCTCATCACAGTGCACATACTAGCACAACAACATATGATAATTTTAGCACATGGCAAAAATGTTAGTTCAACCATCAAGTGATGAAAACAGACACGATGACAGTGGATTTTGATGAGATAGATCCAACTTTGAATCATTCTGATTTTATAAAACCATTCATGGTTCGTGACATGACATGAAAATTCAACTGATCAAGTCAATTTACATTTATTGGTCTCGTTGATCAGGACGTCTTCTCAAAAATCCAGCCTGCAAAACCCTTTGGGTTCTGGTTTGACATTTGAATAGAAACTAGGTCTAACAATTAAAACACAAAAAAAAAAGTTAAAAACAAATTAGAGGTTTGGCACAATGTAATAGAAAGAATAACAATAACGCCACTGAGTTTGGAAAGACAGAGAAAATCTCTTTATTTTTACTGCTAAAACAATAGAGTTGAGGAACAATTTAGAAGTATAAACAGACAAATAATTGTAAATGGGAAAGAACTCATAGCTCTAAATATTTTGACCTTACCTGTAATGCCCCCCATAGTCCTAGGTTTTGTAGACAAAATACTAAATCAGAATGCTTCTTTAGAAGTGACTTTTTGGAGATCCTGAGAATATTCTGATCAAGTGTGCTCATCCGAATGGTAGACATACTCTGTGATACCGTGAAGGGATCAACACAGTGTATTAAATGCAATGAATTCACCAACTAAAATGTACCAGTACACAATACCTGGTGCTTTATCTCCTCAAGTTTCCTAATGAACATCGAGTGAGTGCAAGAGTTGCCATTCTCGGTAGAACCAAAATAGTATACATTTACTTTGGGGGATGTTACAAATTGTTCCAGTTCATCTTTGTCTTGAATGGAATAAACCTATCAACAAGAAAGTCAAATGATCAAAAATTTACGTCACAGCCACCAGAGCCACAACATCGTGATTCTAATCCCAAAACATCTAGGAAACTGAATTTAAAGTAAGAGAATGAGTGAGAGTTGCTTCATCTGCCAATCCTCTGAACTTGCAGCTTTATATAGTTTGTACTATAAAATATATAATTTATCAAATTGAAGTATATAAAAAATGAGTATTTTCATATTCATCCTTCGGAACTCACCCTTGCTCGCAACAAAGCCTCGAGACTGTCAATTGAACCTCCTGAAAACACAAGAAATTATCAGGAAACAAATCAATGAACCAAGGTACAATCTGTTGGTTGCAAAAATCAACAGAATTTCCAGTACTTCGTAGCATATACAGAAGCTCGGAAATAAACGTAAAAATGGAGATCGATGGAGTAATGGAAGAAAAAAACGCAAGCAAATATCGGTTGCAAAGTGAGAGTGCAAGTTAAAGAAAATAGAAATCGGGATAAACAAATTACACTCATTTGGGAGATCAATAACAATTAAAAATGAAACTATCCAACACACCAGTATGTTTTTCAGTTTTAAATGTATACATTTAACAGGTCAATGCAACTGATGCAAGTAACATGTATTCACTTCACAGAAATAAAAATTACCAACATGTTGATAAATAATTTGCTCCATACTCAACAACATAAAATTTAAAACCCAATGCTTACAAAAGTAGACATTTTTCCTACATACGATTCTAAAATTTAGTATAAGCCTTTGTTCCAGTACTTAGCTCTCATCGAATACATTTAATCAACTACCTAGGAATAGGGTCAGATCAAACCAATCAATTTATACATCATACCAAAGTACTAAAATAGGACCGAGCCGTAAAAGCTTGATTTCTGAAATTAAAAAGACACAAGAGAAGTCATTTAAACCTGAAGGAGGAAATTCCATTTTGTCCATTTTCAGACTCACCTATGGCACCATCAGAATAATTTTCCTCACATTGCTTTTCTCACTTAGCAGCACGCTCTTGGTTTGCAAGCTAATCTGCTAACCCCTTCCCACCTCTGAAAATATAGGAACTAAATGTATGCATCGGAACTCCAACTTGCCTCACTGAATATTTAAATTGTGACCCTCAATATTAACAATCGTGTTTTGTTTGTTTTTTTATCCTAGCATTTTGAATTAAAGCACAATATAATGTGTTACGTCATAAAACTACGAATGATTGAAGTTTAGCCACCACAATCATAAGATATCAGGCCACAAATTCTTTCATAAAATTCATTTTATCCAAAGATTGTTGGATCCGACAATTTTATTCTTGCTACTGAATACCGATAATCCTTTGCTCAACTTCCACAGTTAGGTATCTCACCCCAACTACAACATTTTCCCAGTAAATGAAGCACTACAAAATACAGCAATTTAGTTTACAATGCAGCATACTTGAAATAGGACGATATGAAAACTTCAACAAGAATGCAATCAAAATACGTCATATCAAGGGGAAAAAAAGAAAGAAGTTTCTTAGCATGCTCAAACAGAAATGTTCTTCAAAAGTTACCTGGACAGCTTACCTTTCCCTAATATTGGAGATGCTGTCATTCCAAAAATACGTGGAAGTTTCACAGAATCCACTTTGTAAAAGATCTGTAGCATTTTCAACATTAATCCATGTGTCTCTTCTTATGACTAAAAGGATCAATTTTCAACCACTGCATGCTGATTAACTCATTAATTCAGTTTACCCACCTTCATAATTTCAGCATAAGGATGATTGCTTTCAACTTGAGCATAATGACACTCATCAAATATCAGAAGGGCAATCAGCTCAATCTTAATGTAGCAATGTGAAAGATTATGCAACAATATCTGAGGTGTCATAACAAGGACCTGGAAATGGAAGAAATGTACAATCTGGAAATCAAAACAATAAAAAAACTTCAACTATTTTCCTTCGCAAGCCAGAGGAAGATAATTCCCCCAGGCAAGCCAGAGGGAGACAATTTATCGCAAACATGTTGAATGAACCATAAAGGTATTAAAGAAACAGTTCTAGTACATCCATATTTAAAAATTGACAACTAACTAAACTAACCTCGTGTTCCTCCAGTTCTTTTTCCCAGTTGCATCTGCTCCTTAAATTCATTGAACTCCCACAGTAGGTACCAACTTTGAAATCAATAGATTTTCCTATGACCTTGGCTTGCTTTAATTTCCCATGGAAAAAAAAAATCGAAGTAAGATTTCGATAAATTATCACAAACTCCGGATGAACTTCTTTAGGGAGTGATTATTCTATTTTTTCTTTATAAGAGGAGTGATTATTCTATCAATACAACACAGTGCTGACATGCTTTAACCAGAAGTTAATAGTTTTAATTTATAAGCTGTTCATCTAACAAAGGCACTGTTTATGTTACGTACACAAGCTGAAATCTGTTTAAAATATAATTAAACCCTTGGAGCACTCAAGCTAAGGTGGTTTGAAAAAGTTACATCACATTTGACAAAGGCTCACCAGTTGAGAAAAGTGACCGGGAAAGTTTAAAAGGAAAAGGAAGAGGTCAACCTAAACATACATGTAATAAAGTGTTCTCGACATTATTAATTTCATTTTGTCGAAAAGGAAAAAAAGCATTATAATTTCACAGAAACATAATGCCAATAATCTCATTATGCTACCAGTTAAATGATAAGCTGGCCCAATGCTTATCAATCATCCTGGCCCATAAGTCCAAGATCAACAAGTCCATAAGTCCAAGATGAATTAGCCATCGGAAAGAACTGGCCCATTACGTCTACAGATTCTTCTACAAACATCTTTTGTCATTGTTCGATAGATTTGTTACAACAGCGTAACAAACTCTTTCTACACTTGTCAATATGAGGTTAAATGCAATTGTATATAAATAGGATACGCTGTATACGAGAATATCAGTGACTAAATATACAATTCTCAAGTCTCTTTCACATCATTATATTTTTCTTGCTCTGCCCAACAAACCTTGATCTAAACAATTTAATATGTTCTGATGTTCAAGTATTGACACGGCGACCCGGTGTACGAGTCCTACGAGACTTAGAAATGTGCTTCTCCAACCCCCCCTTGCCACAACCATGACTATAGTATATATATGTATAAGACCCATCCTCATTTTGAAAATATAACATGTAGAGAGTGATATTCATTCAGAGCCCAAGAAAATGCCTATAATCCTTCTTCTTATACTAATCCTCCAAATTCATTTTGAGTTTTCCCAGTTTATTTCGATTCATTTACTTTAATTTCCATATTCAGTATTTTTGTTTACAGAAACGTATCCACTACATTTCTGCCCAACTTTACTTTTCCTTTATGTTCTCCTCACATTCAATTATCCCTCAACATGTTACCTCATCTATTAGGCATTGTTATACTTCATCGAACCATTCGATATAGTTCACTGAGGGCTGAGGAATGGTATTAGCAGAAAAGCGCTGGGGATACAAGACATAAATGGGCAGACATAATTTGAGGAAGGACTTAAACCACAAGTGCATATGCAATTATGCACCTAATTTTTGGCATCACAAGCAGTCAGAATAATTTGGATACAGCTTTGCAAGAAAAGATACTTCGGGGAATCTGAAAAAACATGTGTCACACAACTTTCTGATAATTGGCAGAAGCCATAGAAAATTTATCTAGTCCCCATTTCTCTCTTCCCGCCACAACCGGCATAATTCATCATTAGTTCTGAAAAATTAAATGTACGAGGCAAGCACAAAATTTGAATTCACACCAAATATGGAAGGACATAGAGCTATTTTCACTATTGAAGGCAAATGATTCATGGTATAGTTGGTAATATGGATCCTTGAATGAAACAGCAAAGGCCCACACACATTAATATCAGTCCACGGCCCCACACGCATTAATATCAGTCCACGGCTAGATCCAATATTTACAATACCACAAAAAAGGAAAAAATGGAGACTGCAGAAAGGAATGGGGAAACCTGCTGGACCAGAGCAACTGTAGGAGCTAGAAAAATGCATACATTCTTTTGAGGCTTTTTAATCAGGTGTCCCATCTCATAAATTAGTAAAACGGCGATATGAGTTTTCCCACAGCCTGTTCCCAGATAGATGATTACATTCTCCTCCACGGCTTTCATACAAAGGTCTATCTGGTACCTGTGAGTATTTCAAAACATCAATTAGATTTGATTTTCTGTCTCAACCTATACGAGATCAGAATTCAGACATACATTTGGGACGGTAATTAATTCATTTGAGTTCTAATGCCTTAGACTGTCACTAAGATGACATCAGGCAACATGAAAAACAAACATTAAATTAGTTTCTTTCTTTCATTCCTTTATAGGTGATGATAACAATACCTCTTGCTTGGTCCAGAGAAGGAAGATCAAAAAGACTCTGAACGAACCAAGAAAACAACATCTAAAATTTAAAGTAAAAAACAACCTTCCAGTGTAAAATGGTCAACAAATTTCCTTTCTCCAATAAACTAATCAAGGAAGAACAATAAGAAAATTCTTTCGACATTCTTCTTTTATGTCAGCACATTATCAGGTGGACCAAAAAAAACAAGTGATCGCTCAGGTGCCTTTGACATCAATTACTATGATATTATCGAGACCTCAATATATAAATGCTTAAGGTAACGTATGGAAAAAATATTGGCATGCCATAAATAAGCATATAAACATTCTTATTACAAGCACACCAAGAAGAATGAATAGCTGGGCTTGGTCTCTCTCAGGGCCGAGCCATGAGCCGACACACAGTCCGCAGTTAGCAGGCTTGTGTGCTACTGCACATGCTTGATGGATTTAACCAGTTTTATTGCGCAAGAACACATATTTAAGGATCTCCAAAGTGTCAGGGTGGATTAACAGATAATTTATCCAAAAACCAACCTCGCAAGAAGCAGCTTTCCAATTTTGTAATTACAAAGGATGGATTTTGCACGTAAGAACATATGTACCTGAACCTTTTTTTTAACTGGTTCCCATAATTAACGAGGTAACATCTCAATATGTTGTATTATTTACACTAAAATTGAGAATGTGGACAAAGAGACAGGGATTTCCCACAAGTCATGCAAAAGTCCAGCCAGCTTCAAATTCCCAACAAAATCCAATACAGCATGCTTTAATGATCGCACATGGCTCTGTCATGCCAAAAAATCTACCAACATTGTCATCTCCCTTCTATTCCGTTTCCCTCTCTCCTACTTCCCCATACACAATTATAAAAATAAAAATAAAAAAACACGACAAAACAAAAAAAAAAATCAAACAAAACCCACAATGAGAATTCAGTAGCATGATTAAGGAACTATACTTTCCAGAGCTAAAAAAGCTTACTTTCTAGCGATTGTTCTGGGGTCTTTCTCCGACTTCTCTGTATTTTTCTGTTCCTCATCACCCTCGAGAGAAAGAGATGATAGCTGCTCGGAAATCCCGTCTGCTACAAACTGACTCTGATGGTGCGGGATGCTGCAGCCGCCGTCCATAGAGGCGGTTCCGGCGCTGGTTATCGGCGTCGGACAGTGGATTGACCTGTAGTTAACTCAAAAGTCTGACAAGAGTCTTAAGATTGTCACTTGCGTAAGAAAGTGACTTCTTTTGGGCTTCGTGAGACTTAAATAATAAACCAAAATATAATAACTTAAATAAAAATAATAATTATACTCGAATTTATTTTATTATTATATCGTATTTTTTAAAAATTAAAAAAAACAATTATAGAAATTTTTTGTTGGGAAAAAAAAAACAAAAATTGTTTGAAAATAATTTTTTATTCTTATATTATATATAGTATAGGGTGTTTTTGTATTATATATCGTAAAAGATTAATCATTTTTTTAAAAATAAAAGATAAATCATAATAATTAGAAATTACCACATTATCTCATATTTTATAATTTAAAAAAACCTCATATTATCTTTACTTTATAAAAAAAAACCCCACTTGAAAACTTAAAATAAAATATTAAAAATGATTATTTAAAAAAATCTAATTTTTGAAAGAGTATGTATCTTGTGAGACGGTCTCACGAATCTTTATCTGTGATACAGGTCAATCCTATCGATATTCACAATAAAAAGTAATACTCTTAGCATAAAAAATAATATTTTTTCATGGATGACCCAAATAAGATATTTGTCTCATAAAATACGTTGGTGAAACCGTCTCACACAAATTTTTGTTTTTTTTAAAAAAATAACTTGTGAGCAAATATGCAATGTAAAGCGTGCAAGGACTATGACAAGGTGATTGTAACGTGACGTGACTCTCTCTCCTTAATTATATTCTTTTTTGGTCAATTCAATGGTCTACTTTTATTCGATTTTCTAATAAAAGCAATGGGAAATCAAATTTTTTTTAAGACTTTTTTTATAGTTAATTGATGATGAAAGTAATAAGAGTTGTCCCTTCAATTCTTAACGATTAAGGGAAGACTTGATTCTTCACGAAAATCGACTCAAAAATTTATCAATTATGGTTTCCAAACAAATAAAAAAATCTAAACAAAAACTTGTGTGATACGATCTCACTGGTCGTATTTTGTGAGACAGATCTCTTATTTGGGTTATCAATGAAAAAGTATTACTTTTTATGCTAAGAGTATTACTTTTTATTGTGAATATCGGTAGGGTTAACCCGTATCACAGATAAAGATTCGTGAGGTCGTCTCAAAAAATACTACTCTAAAATCTAATGGTATGGAATAAAAGAACAATAATTAAATATTATTGTTCAAAAAATGCATTTTAAAATAAATAAATCAAGAAACTATTGATTCCTACGTGGAGTGTATAAAAATTTGTGGATTTGAAAAAGGTGTTTGATGTGAGAAATGATCACGTAAATCTTAGATTATTTGAAATCTATAGTAATTTTTTTTATGACATAAAGATCCGTAACTAATATAATTCTATGTACATTGTGTGAACTTTTGACTAACGCAATATTTTATCAATCATGGTAGCAAAACAAACACACTAAGCAAATTAAATGTGGCAAGCTCGTCTTATAAGTGTTGGTAGATGACCTACCACAGTTACTCTTTGAAATCAATTAATATAAAATTTCGACCACTTAACTCTCTCAGCATTTCAATATTCGAACAAAATACAATTCTCTATCTTTCAAATGTGAAAAAGCTTATTTATATTAATATGGTAATATGAAGCATATACCCGTAAATAACAATTAAATCATGTCGATTATACAGTCCAAATAAAATGTTTAACATTTTATTGATGCATAATTGTCAATGGTATTACAAATGGAAAATTTTAATTGTAAGTAAATAAAGCAATATATGAGATGATAAAATTATTCGATGTTTCTTAAAAGAATATTTTATTCTTAAATATTTTTTAATTAATTTTTTCTTTATCGATAATAATTATATATTTAAATATGGAGTTTTTCCTTTCTAAACTAATTATATTTTCTTTAATTAATTTTTCCTTGTTCGATGATATTGTGATAATATCATTGATATTAATGATAAGTTCTCTAAATATCATATTACTATTCAAAATAATTTTTTCCTAATGAATTATTGATTTCTGGACAATTCTATCCTAATCCGGGAGATTTACTCCCTGTTATTAAATAATATATGTGTCAAAAATTTTTATTTTATTATCAATTTATTTTGGTTATTAGTTAATTCCCTCTTTTTATTCCGTCACTAATAATTATTTTTGCCACTAAATCATTTTTTCTTAAAATATATCACTAATTAACATAAATTAAAAAGTTTGGAGATTTTGGACCACAATGCTAGAACACGTATTTTGTTGATTCGAGATGAAAAAGTTTTGCAATTTCAATTATTTTGTTGACAGAGATATCATGTCTTTGGTATTTCATTTATGATTTGTGATATCATATTTTTACGTGATTTTGATACACATGTTTTATACTTTATTGAAGAAACATGATTTATTTTCTGGGTATGCTTAAAATTTTTATAGTGTTAGAATGAAAGAAGCAAGAGAGAATTTTTTTTTTAATTTAAGTATAAGCTTTAATGTCTAAAATAGAAATTGAATAAATATATAAACAAGCTATGTAGTTTTGAGATTTAAGTAATTGTATCTCTTATATTGTATAGCATTTACAATAGCTAGAGTAATTTTATTAGCATTTATAAATGGGTAGAATATTTATTTTTATATAAATTTGTTATAATAATTAAATTTTAAAATATTTATTTTTGACATTTTATATTATTCTACCACAAAAATAACGAAAAATTTTAAATCTCAAACGTAAAAGTTTTACTATGAAATAAAAATTTCATGTAATTTTTAAATATAAAATATTAAGTTTTAAAATTTGAGAATAACAATAATAATAATAATAATATAATAATATGACACATGTTATATACATGAAACGAAATTAGTTTAATGATTTTGTGTGATTATGGTTAAAGTAGTGTCAAATGCAATAATAATTAAGAAAAAGAAAAAGAAAAAGAAAAAAAGACACGTGTAAGAAAAAATTTAATGGGGTGTAATTCACCTGGTGTAGGATAGAATTGGCCTTGATTTCTTATGTCTGTAAGACTCTATATAAGGAATAAAATCTAGGGAAAAAGAGGATATAAATAAGAGAACATGAGAGCCTCTCGTTAGAGAGTTGTGTGTGACTAAAGATACTTTTGTTGTTGATGGTCGAGAATTGCATGAAGAGAAAAGAATTTATAAGTGAAGATTTCGCGTGATTGACTTACGCTGTTTTGCTGTGTTGCCATAAAGTGTTGCAGACACTCGAAGACAACGCTCATGTAAAGTACTGGTCAAAGAGTTACTTGTGGTTCCGGGTTTTTGGCAATACAATCAGTGTATCTGTGGTTTTGTAATTGTTTATTTGTGATGCACTCTACTTCCTTGTCTTGTTAAAGAATATCTTTTTCGTAGTTTCACTAGTATTAGTTTTGTAAACTATTTACAATTTCTAGTGAATATTTTGTGCATAATTTATTCTTTCTTGTTTTAGTCATAAAACTTTATTTGTGTGGTTACCTAATTTATTCTGCTGCATGTTGTAGATAGATGTTATAACACTTGCACACAATACCTAAAATCTTATACACACAATCTAACAATACCTAAAATCTTATACACACAATATTTTCTGTACTCTTATGTTAAACAAATCAACTTTCAGTTTCGTTGATCATTCATTATTAATACTCGTGTATTATATTTTTCAAACTCTTACTTTCTTGCATAATATTTATTAACTTAAAAAGATTATTTAACATGAACAGATAATCCAGATATATAATCATAATCACAACAGAATTAATTATTTTCATCTCTCATGATAAATTGTACTTTAATTAATTTGGCTAATTTAATCACATGAACAATTAAATTATTTTTGTATTTACTCCAATTTATTTATTTTTTCCCGAAATGGTCAGTTCAATAATATCAAAATGAGATTTTAGAGAGATCCAAACAGACCAAAAAAGTAAAATTCAAAAGTCCACCAAGACAAACATACCGAGAAGTAAATTTTTCTTGATTTAATTTTTATTCTAAGACCTTTCAACAAATTCTACTGTTATCCATGCAACAATTAACATTCCAAGCTTTCGTGACATATGTAACCAAAATATAAATTCTTCCAAGAAAACTAAACTCTTAACTTTATAGAGCTTACTTATCTTTAATATATAAAAATTATCATCATCATCACCGTATTAACATCAAGCCCTGATGGTAAAAATTCGAATAATAATCGATATACTCTTTAAATTCATTTTTTTATAATTATTTTTAAAAAAACAGACACATCTTTCATGTAGAAATTGAAGCATATACCTTGAAGAAAAGTTCTTTCATCTAGAAATCGAAGCATATACAGCACAAGTGATGAAAGTTGAAGGCCATCTGCTAATAGCGCATAAACTAAGGATCTCCAAAGATTCATTTGCATAGTGTATTGATCTATGCTATATTTTTACGCGATATTAATGCTAGACTGGTATAGATTCTACACAAAATACATGTGACTTTATGAATTATTTGGACGAGTCCATGTCACACCAAATACCTTTCCATTTGTAACATCACAAAATTTTGAGTTGCTTAAAGTAGTATTACAACAGTATTAACAGAGTTCAGTAGCAACAACTTTCACAAATAGCTATCATGGAAAATTGATCCAAAATCCTATCTAGATACACCCTTTTCACAATCCGAACGCAATACCGAATGACAAGCAAGAAGATGTACAAATGCTTGCTCAACCATCGTAGCATTAATATATCTGCATGTACCAATTTTTGTACTCTAGTATAGAGTAGACAAAAATCATCTGTGTTATGTTTTATCGAACAAGTAGCATGAATAGGTGACCTCAAACCTTCAAGGCTACAGCAGAATCAAGCTGAAAACGATTCAGTCTAACGGTTCCAAGAATATATTCTGGGAGTTCCGCCTCTTCTCTTGCCTGTAATAAAGAGAGATGAGACATTCTTCACATGTAACATCTATGCTTTACGAGGTATCTCTATTCAGTAGTTAAACCGTAAGCTAAGGCAGTGATTTAAGCTTATAGGACATCCAGTAACGAGTATCTTACTGAAATCATTATTTATTTAACTTTCAGACACGTTCAGAAATATTTATTCATTAAGGCAGTGATTTAAGCTTATAGTTCTCACAGACACGTTCAGAAATATTTAAGTTTAAATCCATTCACAAAAAGTGGACTTACTAAAAGATTTATGTGGAAACATAAAGGTTTCCGTAATTGCTAAAAATACAAGCCACAGCCGAAGACAAAACAAACATGCTCTAATTTAGTAATAACATGTTGAATAAAAGACATCTAATAAAAGATGTGAATATCAGCACATTACAGCAAGCAGAAACACCAAAGAAAACTAAGCCACTCTTTGTAGACAATGGGAACCCGCTATGTCGAAAAAATTTGGCTGCTAAAAAAGGTAAGTCGATGGAATGAGTTTTTGATGAAAAGAGGATGGAATTTATTCTTCAAAGTTGACTGGAGAATATAAATTCTATTTCGTATTAAATTGACGAGAACTTAGATTGGCTAAAACCAAAAGCAATCTTGTCCCATAAGCACATGACAACCCATAGCTTTTCAGGAATGATCTTACAAGTGAATGCCCAAGGATTTCAATCTTAAGATGATTCAATCGCATGTCAATACTAAAACATCACTATATCGATTCAATTTTTATCAGTGAAACTAAGTGGCAAAGAGAGGAAATAACAATACACGAACCTCTATGACAATTGCAAGATCAACAACAATGCTTGTGACATATCCCAGGACAAGGCCAATGACGCTTCTTGCTACTGATGATGAACCAATATCTACGTCAATCTGCAGGATGGGTTATTCATCAATAGCCCAATCTGTAAAAATGTCAAAGGCCACCATATTCTATACTAGAGAAACTTTGTAGCTAATAAGTTGCAAATACAGAAAGACTAAAAAGACAAGAGGAAGTTATCATGGGACTGCAACATATTCCAGCCAATGAAGTAAGATAAAACAATGATCTATAAGCAGAAATATTACAGTGCCACATTTATCTTGCTTTCCAGTCCACAAGATTCTTTGCAGAAATCTCACTGGAAATTTTAACCAAAGAAATCCTGGTGATTTTAGTTGCCAACAATGAAATGGACTTATTTTTATAGGTACCATATAATTTGTTCAACCTATTTGATACACTAGTAGAAACATGGTATCAGCTCTACCATTCTTGCAATCAAGTTTAAGAATTACTGTTTGACGTTTTGAGTAATCTAAGGTCAGGCCAAGCCAAAAGCTCCATCAATTTGTTTCACAGGGCTAACTAGCTAGTCAAGCAGAGTACTAATTCATCTCAAACGTTAATGTCATCTTGTTCACCATAAGGTTGATATACAAACTGTAACAAAAATAGCAACCGATGAGGAAGAAACATACAAAGTGGGTAGAAATAGACCATTTCAATAAGCAGTGAATTGCAGAGTAATGTGAAAAATGAAGCCCAAAATACTTTTAAGTTTAACTCAATCAGCTCAGAGGCAGCAATAATAGATGCAGAATTCCGAACAAAAGTCACCAGATATTAGCATGATGGGAACAAAGTATGATTTCTCACCTCAAGAAAATTATCTTGCCTGAGGTATTTGCATGTTACTGCTTTTCCCAGAAGGCAAGCTTTCGTTCCAACAGCACGCTTTACCATCCAGTATCCCTGTTAAAAGAAATTTAGATAAATTATGATTTATGAGAATGTCAGGCAGGTTTCGCAAAAAGACACCACTTCGTGTAATTGGAAATAGGGCTACCTTGATAATGCTAGGAATAAGCTTGAATCTTGAATCACGAAACATATCAGTGCCATTGACAAATTTACCGAACAAAGAACTTTTGTTTATGGGCCTGTCTGCCGCAAAATAAATAACCAGGCTGTAGTTCGGTCTGGCTGGAACCTGATAAAGAAAACAAGTGTAAAATATTCAATTAAAAAAAGTTGCTACAAGAAATAAGAGGAAAAAATTCTACAAAATCATTGAGATTAAGCAGGAGAATTTTCCAGCTTCAATTAGACTTCTGTGCACCTAAAATACATATATGTTTTCGCTTTACAACTTTTTTGCACAATAATAGGTTCCCCAGTACAAATTAGCATCAGTGCAGTTTTAGAAATCACAAGAGCTTTCCACGATTACACAAAAATAAGTGTGTATGATAATTGCTACAATGTTTGTCAGTTTCCACCAACCTCAAGCATCTATTTTATTTTTTGCCTGCAATAGAGTTTCTGAAGCAAAATACAGAGTTACACAATGAAAAGGAGTTGATATTGTAATATGAGACCAAGACAACTAATCAAAAATACATAAAATTCAAACATTATGTTCACAATACTCTGAAGAAAAGGAATAGACAACAGTTATCAGCACACCTCAAGATTAATGACAAGGATGAATGGAAGCTTTTTCCCAGCTTCACTCTGCAATTGAGACAAAAGAAAGAAGAAATTTTTTCTTTGAATTAGGTATCACGAGACAGAAAATACTCTTAGGGAAAAATTATATCAGTGAAATAAAACAATTCTTGAGCTAGCAAATTCTTTGTTGAAGCAGACACTCTAACTATCAACATTGCTGTCATAAGAGAGAATGAAAGCAACATAATAAGAAAACAAATAATATATCAGAAAACGATGTGGAAATACATCAGGGAACATGATGCATCCTACAAGAAACAAAAGGAAACACTCACGTGGAACTGCTTAAACTTCAATGGCATTGCACTTGAAGAAAATGCATATTTAACTCATACACGGGGCTTCATGAACTGAGTAGCTCATTCAACAAAGAATTAAGGGGAAATTGCAGGAAGATAGAAGTCGGCCATAAAGAATTCTCGTTGTAATCCAAACGACCATGCCATTCAGACACAAATTAGTAAAGAAACACTGTCTGAAAAACATTTTGGACAATACAATGGATTTAACATTACATTATCAATTAATCATCAGTTGATCAATCACTCTGAATTCATGAATTACCAAAATAATTATTACAAGCATGATTATAGAAAACTGAGGTTGCTACCATACTATTATAGATCGTGGAAAGCTTCTTTAAAAAGCTTTTCGTTCCAAAAGTCAATTTGAGAAGAGCACAACATTGGTCAGCATATCGAAACTTCAAATTGTAACAGCTCAATAGCTCTCAGTTACGGTGTTAAGAGAATCAATATAGAATAGAATGGAAAATCAGCTCGTATAGCTTTCCACTGATGTGAAATGATGCAATCTCAATGTTTTACATTACCTGAACGATGCTTTTAGGATGCAAAGCAACATTTGTGACACAATCTTCCACTTTAAACCAGTCAACTGCAATGAGCGTAAGAAGAGGTTCGCCACCTTTTACCTGGATCAGGAAGTACAATTTGATGAAGTTAGAGAATCATAGATGATGTATGAGAGAAAATATCTACAAATATAAAAGAACCAATGCAAAAAAAATTGAACTGATTTTGTCCTATAAACATCCATGTAGAAAACGGTTCATTGTACAAGATGGGTCTACTTTGTAAATGGACTAGATTTACTCCAGCTTTATAATGGAAACTCAACAACAACAACAACAACAACAACAACAATAATAATAAAGATTAAAAAGCATGAATGGTAATGGTGGCAGAAGGATAACAAATCAGGGAAAAATGGCTTTGTACACCATCTCAAGAAAACAAAAATCAGCAATTATATAATTCTAAGACCAAATGTAGCTGACTAAAGATATCGGATAAATAAACTTGAAATACTCAAGAAGTTATTGTCGGGAATATAGATCAGATAACTGGAAATTTAATGCATTACCAGAAAGCTACATTCTTACTATTCATGATAAACTAATGCTCCAAAAGTTTTCTTTGTAGTTTAAATTATATAATAGAGATAACAACTCTAGGAAGAGACTTTAATCGCCTGGATGTATTCCTTTGTACAAACAAAAAAATTATGCTCATTAGTGGACATATTTTTTTTATTGACTTCCGTGTAGATAATAAAACTTAATTCGAGAATATAAAAGGATTCATGTTCAACGCACACACACATACAACCATTTAATTGACTGCTAAAGTCTATCACAGTTATCATTTGAATTCAGATTTGGGCTTTTTCCAGTAAATATTTTTCATGTGATTTTAAATTGACACAATGTATTCATACAGAATCAGGAACTCTTATTAGAATGCTACAAAAAAGAAGATATAACACCTAAAGAGAAATCATCCTCACTTTTCAGCTTCAAGGGATGGTGATTGGTACATAGCTCGTAAAATAGTCCTTTTAGTATCCACATTTTATACTGCAGGTGATGCAAGTACTCAGTATCTTTTTCTGGATATTTGTCAATTTCAGTATTATATTTATTTTTCCATTTATTTTTCCACAACTCAATGTTTCTGATTTTTTTTCTTTTTGAGAGCTGGCTGTGAATTACTAAGTTAAGTCAAACTTTACTCGTAGAATAATCACCTTGAATCCTTGATCATAGTGTTTCCTAGTTATTTACAGGTAAGACTTAGGTTTAAAGAAGTTTATAAATATGAAAGAGCTTTGATAAATTTAATCGATTAAAGAGCGATAAACTATTTGAAGTATCTCAAGTTTAATGGCGAGAATTCATTAACTTTCTTCAATAGACATCCTTGGAAGCTATCAAAGAGATCCTATGATTTTTACAGCTTTCAAAAGTGATGTCTTTCTGCTGTTCTTCCTATTCTTCAATGTTGATCAACTTTCAAGTTTTTCCAACTAATTGTAAAAGCCAAACAGCCTTGCATTAAAGAATTGATCATCCTACATTGCACCAATTGCAGGAAACCTTCCATATTTTAACCCTCAATGCCACTTGAGTTATGAAAAAATTTTAGGTTGGCAGGGGATATTTGATTTAACATCACTATAATCACAAAGATATGGTATAAATATCAGGGAAACATTGCATTTAAAATACTAAATAGACCTTTATGCTATCTTTCAAGTAGGTCTTCCCTCTTATCATGAATCCAGAACCATCTGGAGAAGACCAGCAGTTCTTATCAGCTTCATCCTTTGCTCTCCTCATGGACCCTTGAAACTGACTTGCATCTAGGTTGATTGGATGTACCTTCGAGTTCAACTGATTACTTGGGTCTGGATCTGTATAAATCAATGAGAGAGATGATTGAAGAATACTTTAAATGCAAAAATATATTTATTGTTAAAGGGAAAAAAATATCAGGGAAAAAACTAGAATTATTCTTTAATACAGTGATTGGATAAAATACCTGAAGCCTTCTTTAGTGCCAAACCTGCTATAGCCCATGAAACATTCTTCAGCCTAATTTTTTTGACCTGCCAAAAAACGACAAAAGTTAAAAGACCATGAAGTCCTTTAAAAGTAGATGATACAATACTCCCAACACCAAGTAAGGAATATAACCTTATTAACTCCCATTTCATCGTCATCGTTATCGTCATCATCATCATCTGATGAAGAATCAGCAGCAATTGCATCATAAAACTCATCTGCTGTTTCTGCATCCTCAAATTCACTCAAGGACCCAGAATGATCGGATAGAGTTGTATGAACTACCGTGGTACATGAATCTGATGCAAGTGTTGGATTTGCTGCGACGTATTCCTTGAGACCTGAAATATCATAAAGTAATAAAGGATTTGTGCAACTAAGAGGAAATTGGAAAAAAAAAAGTAAAGCATTAGCATGTGTCAGAGAAGAGGAAGAGAATCTGGATAGATGAAGTTTAGGCATTGCTAAGCAGAGTTAATCGCTTAAGGGGGTAAAGGAATTGACGGCAACTAATGGGCATCTAAATAGAGAGTTAAGTTTTAGATCACAGATTTCAAAAGAAGAAATAAGAATCATTGGTTATACCAGCTCCTTCAAATAATCAAGAAGTATAATGGTTATATTTCTCGAATTTTGGACAATAACGAGACAAGAAATCATGGAGGCAATTCGATTTGAACTTCAACCTAACTATAATTACCTATAAAAAAAGTCAAAGACTTATATCTTCTCTCCTTCAAAAAGTTACGAGAAACCCAGTTTTATGAGGATGGGGAAACAGTATGAACAATAGAAAGCAGTAAGAAAAGCAGACAGGAATCAGATCAGTGATTGGAAGGGACTCCTCTCATTAATGTTTCACGCATTATGGGCAAATCCGGATAAAAAACATTACAAACCTGCTACTTGACTCAGCAATGCATAAGCAACAGTCTTTTCAAACTTCTGGCAGTGATTATTCCTCCACTTAAGCCAACCTTTGGGGTTTATCTCCAGTGTTTGTGTCACAAGACATCTAACAGTTTTTGGCGATGAAGATGTGCTTAAACTACTAATTTCCCATGTGGAAGCTACATAGTGAAGCAAATCGAAAAGGTAACTACCAGGCATAGGAATTTCTGCTAACTTGAAAAATTAAGGACAATCAAGCTATCTGACATACATTATTTAAAGGGCAATAAAAGAAGAAAAAACTTCAACTATGAGAGAAAATGTTGACAAAGCACCCATAAACAACAAAGTCACATAGAATGAATAACAATTTGGCTCTCATGCAGAACTGCTATTATTAGGACAGTAAATGTGGTATTTGATACAAGATAACTTTTTTTTGGAGGAATACAAAATAACTTTCACCTTAAGATCATTGGACCCATGGGAAAACTATATTGCCAACAGATTGAAAATCTATTTCAGTTGAGATTTCATGCAATCTCCAATCATGCGATTACCATACAAAGTCTAAGCAGGTAATTACCTGCTGCTAGTCTCATGCCAACGCTTCAGAATATTTTTGATAAACCAAACGGAAAATGAAAATGAGAGGCAATGACAAATCGTGTTATCTGTATTAACTTCCAAAAGCATGAAATTTGGGTATCACATCTCATATGGCCAATACACCAGCAGTTACCAATGAGCTTTAGCTTCTATTGTTTCAGGTAAAATAAAAGCCAAAAAAAGCATATAGATGATTCGATTCTCCGGTTCCTCTATCTTCTTAAGTACAATACAGAAACTGATTACCAAATACTGGAAATTCATGTTGATTATATTGAATCATCTTACGGTTAATTTTTGTGCGTTTGTATCCAGATCTTGAAGGCTGCTTCTTGTGTACAGAGGGGAACTGCAGGATTGCTGCACAATATGTGCACAAAGACTGTCAATCACAAAATGGTTTAGTTGATTTAAACTGCGTGTACTACTCAATCCAGGAAGGACAGTCATTTCCAAAGAAAAAAATTGATATAATTCCAGATTAATAATACAGAAACATCTATTCTTCGTCTTCAGAAAGTCAAATGTATTCTAAAATTAAACTAATACAAAAAATCCTGGAAAGTATTTGTATGGAAAATAATTATGGACGACAAATTTATAGAATGGTTCTTACCACTCAAAGTAGACTCTAGAAAGATGATTTCGTGGCAAGTAGATTTGGGAGACATTTATCCACTATTTTAACAGTATGTCTTAAGAAGTATTTTTTTTTTGGCAACAAAAATTGATATTTTATTAAATATTTAAAGGCTTTTAATTACAATAAGCGGACTCACGACAAAATGCCAAACAATACCCTAACTATATCAACAATACACAAAAACTCAATCTCTCAATAAATCTGATATTAAGACATTCTCAAACTCCACGTGACCTGCATTCTTCACCCGTGTCTTAAGAAAGTATTGTGAATTACAAACTGATTGAATCGCTAGCTTATGGAAGTTTCTAAACTCTAAAGCTCTAACAATTTTCAAGAACAGAAAATGAATGATTATGGGTATTGAAGTTTGACTATTATGCATCAAGTGAAGCTAACTGAATGTAAGCATGGAGAAGCCACAAAATAGCTAATGCTTACTGTATGTTCCATCTTGTCCACGAAACCATTGCCAGGTAAAGACAAAATCTCTTTTTGACTTCCACCTGCATATAGAACATCATAAAAATGATGATCGATGATATGGGCAGAAAATAACAGCAAAAAAAAAACTTCATTTTCTCTCTATGAAATGGATTGAAATAATGAATAAAGAGATAAGAATGAAATATTTAGATGATAAGACTTCCAAGAAAAAAAAACCACAAAATCGGACAGGAAGAAAGGCTATAGCCTAACAATTGCATGAATTCAAGCCAATTATATAATGCAGCCGCCATAAGCTTCATTGATATTTATATTACACTTCCATGAAATCATAGAGATCTGGGTTATTACATAGCAGGGGAACACCTTGAAGAAAACACACATAGATGCAGCCACTAACTCTCAGCATACAAAAGATTTGCGAAGTCAATCGACACAATGGGTTGAAACAGTTTACTTTCAGCCAAGATGAACTTCTCGGTTCCACAAAGTGATAACCAATGATATATAAAATATAAGGCAGTGCAATCTCTGAAAATGATTAAGTCAAGTATAACACTATCACTCGACATAGTCAATAACTTGGTATAAACTCAAGCCTTTACAGGTCCTCAAACAAGGAAACAACCCTTTGAATAAGTTTCAAACTAGCAGCATCCTGTGGTAATATAATCATTGATTAAGTTCTCTCTTATATCAGTTACCTTCTAATGCAAAGCCAAGAGGATATAAAGTTGAGCGATAAATAAAAATGTTAGGATTCTTCAATGAAAGTATTACCAAAATGCTTGAGGAGATTTAAACCAAATGTTCAATGTGTCCTCCTTTATCTCCAAAAGAGAATATTATAATACAAGAAAGTTAGTGCAAAATAAACATACCGAGTTAGATAACGCGGATCAAATGTACCATACACAACATCATAGTGTCCGTTTATTGAATCCACCAACTCCAAGTCACCTATTAACGTATCCCACCTGTAAAAGATGCATTAACTATTTTTCACTTGAAAAGGCAAATCCAAATTCATTAATCAGGCCAACTCACTCATATCTCATATGTCGCTCAGTACTCAATACAACTTCAAAAACAGTATCTGCACTGGCATCAACAACACCAACAGCTTTGACAAGAATGCCTTTGCCACTCTTCAAAAGAAGCAAAGCATTCAATGAAATCATTATGCCAAAATCCACATTATAATTTAACATGAAGGGAGATGCATTCTAGTCTCCGCTCCAAAATAAACCATAAGTAGAATGATGTGTTAACAGAAGTTTGAAATATGCACAACATGAGAATTACAGCGACATTTGATCAACTATCTACCTTTGAGTGGGCCGCATCTTCAAATATTCTCACACCTGAAACCCGAGCGAGAAGAACATATGTTAGGGACAGTTATCTAAGTAGGATATAAATTCTTATAAATACCAAATGATATCTCAAAGCAAGAATATTTGTTCCGATCCACAAGTGATCACATCCTCTTTGCTTCCTATTCCTATTCTCAAATCAGGCGTTTCTCCATTCTATAAATTTAATTAAATTTGTTCGCAGTCGTATACCAGAAATCCATAGAGACATTAATATTTTTGCCAGACTAAAATTTTAACGCATCTAAAAACTAAGAACCCCACTTTTAGACTAAGTATCTAACTTCCAAATGCTGCTGATTACAACACTTGCAGACCCCTATATCCATGTTTTCAACTTGTATCTGGGTTCCTTCACTAAACCCATACCTTAGGTCCCAACAGGAAGCAACAAAGTTAAAATCCTAGGGAAAAGATTGGCAACAGTTCCATGAACCCCAACATTCATTCAATTCCAATTTATAGAATGTTCTATGTCCAACTTTGATTGGCCACTTTGTCAAAACGTTTAAGCCATCAGAGGACACACAATTACATATTCAACGATGTGTGTACAAATGCGTGTCAGAATCCTCCCACCCACTCACACATATGTTACAGAAGAAAAGCTTCTTCATATTTTAATAGAAATGGATGAGTTCATTTTAAATTAAATAATTCTGAAAAAACAAAGAAAAATTAGAGACATGCATCAGACAAACATGGAGTCAACCACCAGCACATGATACACAATGCTGTTAAATTTGAATTTTAACTAAGAATCCTTTTTGACCATTCATGTTAATACTTAAAATGATGAAATGCACAGTCTAAGATAAATGAGATTTTTATTTTGTTTTTCAAGTTCAGAAAGATAATACCAATGCACTAACAAGAACAAAAGTTTACCATTGATTGTACGGACACATTTCCATTCATACGTTTCGACCACATCTCCACCATCGGCATCAAAATACGCATCCAATCTACCAGCAGAACCTAAGTCTGAGGTTTTGCGCAAAAGCATTTCAGGCCCTGTTTACAGCAAAGATAAAGCAATCACAAAACAATATTTGATATTTCTAATCACAGAACAGCAACTAAATTCCCCAAAAAGAAATCACATAAAATATATGTTGGCCTACTATAACCATAGAGCAATTCTATGATGTGGTACAAAGCAAAATATAAGCACACAAGAAAAAACAAAATGCTACACACACTCGAGATAATTTGACACTTGTATGATCGTTACATTGAAGAATAAGAGTTATGATTTGTTTTAGTAATTTCACAGTTTAAAACTAAGGTATCTGGGCTGCTTGTGAAAATTTTTGGTTGAAACATTAAAGAAGAGGTAAAAGTCATTTGAAACACAAGACCTTTGGTCTAGAGTATTTATTTTGTTTACACAGCTGATAACAGGAAACAAGAACAATTACTTTCAAACGTATTTATACACACACGCTCCATGGAGGTGATGTAGAAAAAATAAAAGAAATGCCAACATTTTGATAAGGAGAATATCTCTCTAACAATCGTCTAAATATAGCAATACATGCGTATAAGATCCTCTAAACATAATTCCGTACCAATAACCCAATTAAGGCCACTAAGAAGAATGCCAACCACATAATGCTGCCTCACCTTGACCAATCCTTATTAGCTTCTTCAAACCATGTGCATAACGCCGTACTCTAGGCCGATGTTCCTCCAGGTTAATCCTTCCAAAAAGAAAATCAATCTTACATTTTGTGCGGGTAACTCATATAGCTCAAAGTGTAAGCCTAAAAGATAAACTATACGAGTAAATAGCAAATCATATTGGCTAGAACTGCATGGCCAACATGCATAATGGTACACATAATCATTCAGAATTAAAATTATTCTAAGATCAAAATGCAAGCAGTTTGAACATTTTCCTGTAGTTGATCTCTTCTCAAAATTTCAATCTTGATGTTGTAGTGTAGGAGTAGAAACAAAGTAATGTATAATGACATGGAAGTTTATTATTCATCGGGATTGATCTGATGAAGTACTTCATAATGAGAAAAGAAGACTCAAAATCTCTGAATGAGAATTCTGGAAAAATATTTAAGGAGTGAATTAACATACTCATCCTCCATGTTCAGCTTGTTTCTCACGCTTTTGTCTCTTGAAAGCTCATACTCTACCTTCAATACAACATATAGTGAGATCCGTGAGCAGAATAATGGCTCTATGCTAACATCAACTGCAATCAGCAAGTCTTATATAAACATACCCACAATATTTATAAAACAATTTACTAATGTTTTTCAACACATATCTTAGAACGTCAAAAACGTGAGTGAGAGTGAAACAAAGTCGGCATCATAATAATGAAAAAACTAATATCACAATTTCGTGCACAAGAAAAGTTTAAGACTGGTCTGCAAAGCATATCAATACCTGTTGCTTAGCCTGATCAAATGCTTCCATCCATTTCCGGGCATCACCAGCGGTAGCACAAGCAATCTTGCAGCAGCCAAATAATTATTCAATGTGAGCAACCTAAACTATGAGTACTAAAATTTAAAAGTAACTCGCAGCAGCAAAACGGTGCCATAAAGCCCAAATATGGACATTAAGGCTTCACCACTTTAAGTAATAAACAACTTCATGAACTAAACACGTGGTTCTATGGAAATCTTGTTCATTAGGTTATCTTCAAGATGCAATCATTTAGCTTGGCGATCGCCGCAAGTACGCAAGAACAGGATGAAGATTTCGTGTTTGGAAGAAAATAAGGTCTTATTAATACACGCTGATTCTCACAGTTGAGTCAAGGATCATTTGCTCCGGACCAATTCACTCGAGTATAAAATACATGTGACATAAGTTCGAGACCAATAAAATGGAAATAATTCAGAACTAAAGTTTCACAAAGTTGTTAATAAGGCTGATAGATTAGTTTCTCTTTGCTGAATAAATTATAGATAAAAATTCTGAACTTGAGAAAGTGGAGCATAATAATACAAATGCAGATAATTAAAATAGCAACTACAGCAGTATTGCAGTAATGTGGTTGTCTTCCTCATGCATTCATACTCACTTTCTTTAATGTATAAAATGTAATCAAACTATAACTTACTTCTCCCTTTTTGGTTTCATCCAACCGATTGTAGAACCTTAGCACATAAAGATCCTACAAAATAAACCAAATATCCACAGGACAATTAGCTATATTTATCTATACCTTATAATTTTTACTTCAAGCATGGAAAAACCAAGGAAATAAAACATAACAAAAGAGAGAACAAATGAAGTCAAGTAACACATCCATCAAAACAAGGTAAGAGTTGAATTGCCCTTACACCATGGTTAACCTTCCGACGTCCTGACTCCTCCACCATAAACGTATTCCCTATGACACCCCTGTGAATGGGCTTCTGGAATATGCAATTATTGAACAGGAAAACACATTGCAGAGATTAGATTTAACATTAAACTCTACTATAAAAGTTCTCTAAATATTCTTGTGACATGAGGCGCAAACCTCAACAAAATGACCATGGTATACTGTTTATCTCCATGACCAAACGTGTACATATGCATGAAACTAGCACATTAGCGAGACAGAGATGCAAGTGCCAATATTATGTGAATGGAAGATGTACAGAGATGTTTCTATCATCCAAGGCCAGAAGTACTACAGTTAAAAAATATTCAAAGTTGATGGTAAGTCTTCAAACAAGATTCCATAAAAAAAGGAAACTTAGGCCAACCTAGGTGGTTTGACTTTAAAGAAAGCATTAGCAAGAGTGTATTGGAAAAGGGTGTCTAGAGTCCCTCATATCACTGATCCCTCAAACATCTCAAGACTCAATATATGAAGTATGGACCATCAATGTAACATGCACATAACTTTGACCCATTCCTCGTCGTGCAAACCATATTAAAAATTAACCACGCGTTCTCAAGCAAATTTTCTCCTGTGTAGAAGCCGATCTCTTTAAAAAAATTCAAACTTTATTCGCAATCATTTAAAACTACAAGTTTCTCATCCAAAATACTTTAAATCATCCCCAATACAGTCCGTTACTGTTTCTGAGCAAACCAACGATAAATAAATAAACAAAACAATATAACGATAACCGCGCACAAGCTGACGAAAAATTCCAGGAAAAAAAGCCCAGAAAGGGAAAACAACATATACCAGGCCGGGATTCTCATGGGGGTCACGTTTGTACATCTCCACGTACTTGCCGCGGATGAACAAGAAACGAAAATGGCAATACTCATGCCCAATTGAATTGAGCCCCAGATGATAAACCCACCCGGAATACTCAAACCTCTCGCCATGGTCGCTGTTGCTCCTGATGCTGGTGCTGTGTTTATCATTATGTTTGGCAGAACCATTGTTTGTCCGCAATCTCTCCTCGGAGCCAGACTCCGAGCCCATACTCGCGGGTGATTCTGCCTCACTCCCCACCTTTTTCATCATCGGTGCTGAAGCCATAGGCAAGAATCAAGATCTACGCGTGAACGTGGAAATATGGTAGCCGGTATAATTGGATTACAATAAAAAAAAATGGAAAATGGTGGTTGCAGACGTGGTGCGAATGAAGTCAAAGCAGGAAAAACTAACACCCGAAAGTCGACTAAACAAGGAATTTGTAGGCATGTCGCGTCACTCGGTGCCGACTTCTCCGAATTATACTATTCGGGCTTTGTGTGTGCTTTGCGCGTACACCTAGACAGTATCAAGATAATCCAATGCGTATATTCAATATGACATGAATATATAAATCCTTGAGTAAAATATTACTTTAGTTATATTAATGTGTCATATTTTTTGTGTTTTTTTAATCTATATCCAATTGAAAAGTCTCCGGGTAGATATTCCTTAATTTGGGGTTGAGCGAGAATTATAGCGATGTTTGAGGATCAGACGAGTTATTTACGAGCTCGGACGAGTTACGCATCTTTTCTTGTCTAGCCTCCGATTCAGGAGGACAAACATGGAACATTGTTGTAGACATTATGGTCAGTCAATTTTCGATGTCAAAATTATCTTTATTTGATTTAACATTTATTATTATAAAATTTTAAAAAAAATCTATCATGGTAAATTTACCAGTACAGTATTATTATAAAATATCTAAATCATATAAAAATCATCTATATAATTTTTTATTTTAATAATTTTATAAATTGTCGGCAGTCATGGATTCAAATATCATTTAATGGAATTTAAGTCTAATATTGACTTGTCAAATGTCAATGCACAGGATTATTATCATTTATGGATATCATTGGGTGCTTGTCAATAAAAAATGTCTTTGCGACAATAAGTAACAATTGAATTATATTGTCTTTTTCTTTCGAAAAACACAGTATATTGTCCGATTGAAGATATTGTATCATAATATTTTATTTTTTCATTTTCTAAAAAATAATAAATAGGTAAATTCTGGCACTTGGACAAATCTATTTTTGAAAAAATTATAAGATAAACATCATAAAAATAAAAATAAAAATATGACTCCCACGCTTATATTTTTAGTTTTTTGTTGTTAATATATTATTTTTATCGTAAAATAAGATTTTTCGTCACGCTAAAAATTTATCACCAAAATATATTGTTTAAATCACTATATGTAGAATCAAGAATTTTTATGTTTTAATTCTAACAAATAATTGAGTCAAAACTGACTTAAGATGAACTGGTGTAATCGAACAAAACTAATACGGTCCCAATTTGAAATAGCTCTTATCATATCATCAGTTTTCCTCGTTTAGTTTCAAGGATTTCAGTTTACAAGAATCAATTTACACAAGAAGATTAAAATGATGATTAATTAAAGTAATTTGATACAAAACCGACTGCAACAGTGTACGATTGTCACAAATGTTAACATGGACTAAAAACAAGTAAACAAGCACTTTTTTGTAACATATATTTTATTTCAGAAACTATATATAAATGAAGAATTCAGCCTAACAAAAGGGATTCTCGGCACTGCCAAGATTTAATATTTAAAGCCTTCATATATCTTAATGAAACTCAATCAGTTGAGCACTTCATAAAAAGAATGTATATGATAATTTAAAGATCATTAAGTGATAAGATAATATTGTAATTCACTACATTTGAATTACAGTTTGCATACTGTGTATTATCAGTTGAGGTATATATAAATAAGTTTCAGCTTGGCAGTGTTTAAGTTCAAACTGAACTGGAATCTAGCAAATTACTTGTATTATCCAAAATCTTATAGTGTGAGCCTTCCAAAAGAAAGAACGTGTGACATAAGAGCCTGAGTGTAATGTCTGAGATATTACAACTATAAAATAGTATTGATGGTATTTTCGTAAATAAGTTGAAAAATAATGAATTAATTTTAAGGGCAAAATGGTAATTAGTGACATATCTTGCTCATATGAAGCCCAAATGATTTGAGATTTGGATATAACATAGAACACTGAAAGATATAGAAGTTTCATGGTTTGAGTTTTGGAAAAATTTGATCGTTTGACTGATCCAAAGGGATATACCGATGTTAAAATGTTAAATAGTATATATTATATTATATTATTAATATAATATAATATAATATTAAAATAAAAAAAAACTAAATTAGATTTGAGTATGTGGAATTCAAATATGAATTCCACCAAACTCAATTGCCAGAGGATAGAAACGAACGAGAGGAGAGGAGAGAAAATAGGTTTCAGGTTTTCTTTTCGCTCGTGCGACTTATCGGTTTATCCAATCGACGAACCGACTTCAGTTCTGGAATCGTTGACACGAGGTCTTCGATTTGAGGTATAAATTTTATAGTTTTGGTGATGTTTAAAATTCGTCGATTTCTGGAATAAATCCGATAAATTGTTAAATCATACTGAAATTGAAGATTTTTGAATAGTGTATGATCTTAACGAAGTAGAGAAGATTATTGTGTTGTTGTTTTGAATTATTCTTAATTTATTATAATTAGGGATTTTGATCGTTGAATTGAGATTGGAGAGTTGTTTGTCAGTTGTTATTAATTCTAATTATATATTCGAAGTGTACGAAGTATAGGCTACACGTTGATATAAAGTTTTCGTAATTTGACGGATGTTGTAGAATAGCCTATTATTTGAAGTTAAATTAATTAGTGTGTATTTGATGGTAGTATTGTGAATTAAATACACTAGAATATTAAATTGATGAACGATAAGAATTTATAATCGAGTTTTATATGTTGTTGAATTAATTATTGTTGGGCTATTTGATGTTGTATATTGATGATGTTATGATTGTATTGATACGGTGATAATGATCTGATAATTGTTGTTGAATTAATTAGATACAACACAAGCCTCGGGATCAAAGAAATAGCCAGATTATATATATACTCGATTATCAGGTACGTGTTGACGTACGAGCATATGTTGTTATTGTTTAGTATTGATGAATACTATTGCGTTGAACGATGATAAATCACTGGTATTGGGTGATTTGATATTATATCTGTTGTTGTTTATTATCGTTGATATTGTTGGTTGTTGTTTGTTGGAAGACGTAACGTTGATGTTATTCGTTCGACGATATTGCTGTCGCCGGTGTTGGGGTGCGACGTATCGTCGATGTTATTCGTTCAACGATATTGCTGTCGCCGGAGTAGGGGTGCGACGTATCGTTGATGTTATTCGTTCGACGATATTGCTGTCGCCGGTGTTGGGGTGCGACGTATCGTCGATGTTGTTGTTGCAGTAGTATGGGAGTGATGACGTTGATATCGTTGGTGGTTTGATTGTCCAGAGACAGCAAAGGGAGTATTTCTGTTATCATTCCAGTTATATTTTATATTGTTGATAATATAACTGTTATGTATTACGATGATGATTGTTGTGTATGCTCACCCTTTGGGGGCTGTTTCTGTTGGACATGTTACAGGACTCTGCTGTGAGACAGAATAGTGGTGAAGGACTAGGTGTGTCTAGTCAAACAGTCCTGTAGTTGATAGTAGATAGAGACAGTATAGTTTATTGTCTTATTTGAGTTGTATGTGTGTATTTATTATATTGTTTCTGCTACACTGATGTAGATAGTGTGGTGATTGCACTATTTTGTCGTATATGCATTATATTATTACGTCGTTGAAAAGAAAATTTTTATGCATATGACGTCACATGTTGTATGATTAAGTGGCGAGGTTTGGGGCGCCACAATTGGTGGTATCAGAGCATATGTTAGATGTCTAGGATGGTTAGGAGTTGGGTTTGTGATGAGAGAGTTGGATGACGATATTATCTGCGTGTGTCTGTGCATTTGACTTGTTATTGATGATTTCTCGATATGATTGATTGTTCTTTAGTTGCGTGTGCTTTCGTGAGAAATGTCTGCTGATGATTACTGGATTGTAATTGTTAAATATTATGATTAACAATTTGCTTATCAGTGATGGCAGGTAGAGAACAGGTACATCCACGCGAGGAAACGGACGAGGTTGACAGTGGGTTTGGACAAATGAATCCATTGCCACCTCCTCCTATGGAACATGCACCTGGAGATCAGCCTTTATTGCCTGGTGAGTTGATTTTGGCACAGTTCAGCAGTTATCTTCCGCCGAGATTTGATATCTCTGAGACTGGCGAGCGAGCAGAGGAGTGGATTGAGAGGATTGAACATATATTTGTGACTGCACCGTGTGCTAGATCTGCTTGGTTACGATTGGCTACATTTCAGCTTTCGCGGAATGTATTATTGTGGTGGCAGACGACTGAGGCCGGATTGAGAGCCCAGGGCCGTACTGTTGATTGGGATGTGTTTCGGTCTTGTTTTCTTGAGAAATATTTTTCTATAATAGCCAAGCAAAAGAAAGAGAAAGAATTTGAAGATTTGAGACAGGGTAGTATGTCTGTTGCTGAGTATGAGACTCGATATTCTGCATTGCTGAAATATGTGCCACATGTTGCTACGAATGTTCATGCTAAGATGAGACACTTCTTGAAAGGGTTGAAATTAGAGTTATTTGATCGTGTGCAATCAAATAACCCGGTATCATTTTAGGATGCAGTGACGAGGGCTGAGATGGCTGAGTTGGTTATGCAGGAGTATGGGGCTCAGGGACGATTATCAGAGCCGACTAGGGAGTCATTGCGACCGCAGGGACAGTCTTTTAAATATCAGAAGGGTTCATCATCTTCTTCAGCATCATCTGGGAAGCGCCGATTTGATTCACGACGTGTTGAGAGTCGTGGGGGCAGTTCTCAGTCTGTTCAGGGGCACAGAGGGGAGTCCAGAGTAGTGAGATTTTTTCGTTGTGGGGGACCTCATCTGATTAGACAGTGTACACAGACCGAGATCACCTGTTTTGAGTGTGGCGGTGTTGGCCATATAGCGAGACAGTGTCCGAGCCGTGAGGGACAGCGAGAGCCCAGGAGTGATAGAGGTAGACCCTCAGAGAGAGGAGGACGACAGCCTCAGCAGTTTACACCACGACCTTCTGGAAGACAGCCACGTATGCAGGGAGCTGGTCCGCCTCAGGCACAGGTGTATGCTTTGACACGAGAGCAGGCAGAGGAGGCACGAGAGGAGATGATAGCGGGTAAGTGTTATTTATGTTCTTATCCTGCTTATATTCTTGTTGATACAGGTGCCTCGCATACATTCATATCGAAGAGGTTTGTGGTTGAGCATCATATGCGCTCGTCTCCATTGTCTATGCCTCTTTCTGTTTCGACACCCTCTGGAGTTGATATATCAGTTGTATCGATGATATCAGATGGTATTATTTCTTATGAGGGCTATGAGTTGAGATCTGATATGATTATTCTAGAGATGACTGATTTTGATTGTATTGTGGGAATTAATGTATTGAGGAGATATTGTGCAACTGTTGATTGTTATCAGCGGGTAGTATATTTTTACACCGATGACAAAGAGCGTTGGACATTTTATGGGAAGGGTTCTCGTCCCCGTGTTCCGTTGGTATCTGCTATCCGGATGTCTCGGTTATTGGAGCATGGCCATGAGGGTTATCTTATTTATGCTGTAGATGTGACAGAGAAGAAAAAAGAGGTGGGAATAGAGGAGATACCTGTAGTTGCTGAGTTTGCTGATGTATTTCCTGATGAGATTCCAGGCTTCCCACCAGTCCGTGAGGTGGAGTTTGGGATTGAGTTGATGCCAGGTACTTCCCCTATTTCTCGTGCTCCTTACAGAATGGCACCAGCAGAGTTGAGAGAGTTGAAAGCCCAGTTACAGGACTTGCTGGACAAGGGATACATTCGCCCTAATGTATCGCCTTGGGGTGCACCAGTCTTATTTGTGAGAAAGAAAGATGGAACGATGCGGCTTTTTATTGACTACTGACAGCTGAATAAGGTGACGATTAAGAATAAATATCCCCTCCCTCGTATTGATGATTTTTTTAATCAGTTGCAGGGAACCTCAGTGTATTCGAAGAATGATTTGAGGTCAGGATATCATCAAATAAGAGTTAGAAAGGAGGATATTCAGAAGACAGCATTCAGGACCAGATATGGGCATTATGAGTTTTTGGTTATGCCGTTTGGATTGACGAATGCTCCAGCTGTGTTCATGAGTTTGTTGAATAGGATATTTCAGCCTTATCTCGATCGGTTTGTTATTGTGTTTATTGATGATATATTGATATATTCCAGGAGTGAGGCTGAGCATGCAGGCATTTACGTTCAGTATTACAGGTACTGCGAGATAGACAGTTGTATGCCAAACTCAGTAAGTGTGAGTTTTGGTTGGATCGAGTGGTCTTCTTGGGTCATGTTATATCGAAAGATGGGATATCTGTTGATCCAACGAAGGTCGAAGCCGTATTACAGTGGTCTGCACCTACATCTGTACCAGAGATCCGTAGTTTCTTGGGTTTAGCAGGTTATTATCGTCAATTTATCGAGGGATTTTCAAAGATTGCTAGACCTTTGACACAGTTGACTCAGAAAGGTGTGCGATTTCAGTGGTCTGAAGCATGTGAGAGGAGTTATCAGGAGTTGAAGCACCGACTGACGACTGCACCGGTGTTATCAATCCCTACAGAAACCGAGAGGTTTGTTGTTTATACTGATGCATCATTACATGGTTTGGGATGTGTTTTGATGCAGGATCGACATGTCGTGGCATACGCCTCGAGACAGCTGAAACCACACGAAACTAGGTACCCTATGCATGATTTGGAGTTAGTAGCCATTATCTTTGCCTTGAAGATATGACGACACTATTTATATGGTACCTCGTTTACGCTTTATACGGATCATAAGAGTTTGAGATTTTTGTTTACACAGACAGAGTTGAATATGAGACAGAGACGATGGCTAGATTTGCTGAAAGATTATGATTGTGAAATTGAGTATCATCCTGGTCGAGCCAATCTTACAGCTGATGCATTGAGTCGTAAAGTTAGTTGTACTGCAGAGGATGTGAGTCGTTTATCAGCTATGATGATGACTTGTTGTTCCTTGGGATATGATTTTGAAATCTCGACGACTCCTATCCATGTATCTACCTTATTAGCTGAACCTGATATATATATGGTTGTATTCGTGACGCACAGATGACAGATGAGAGAGTTCAGCGATGGAAGGAGTTGGTTTCTCGGAAACAAGAAACTCGTTTTAGAGTGACTGATGATGGCAGTTTGAGGATGAATGATAGATGGGTAGTTCCTGATACTTCTGAGTTGCGCCAGGGCCTGTTGCGACGTGCACATTGTAGTCGATATTCTATCCAACCTGGTGGCAAGAAGATGTATAAGGATTTACGTTCTCAGTTTTGGTGGAAAGGAATGAAACGTGATGTGATTGATTTTGTACGTCGATGTCTCAATTGTCAACAGATCAAAGCTGAGAGGAGAAGGCCAGGAGGTGAATTGAGGAGTTTAGAAGTACCGACTTGGAAATGGGATCAATATCGATGGATTTTGTGACTCATTTACCAAGAAGCACTGGAACTATTGATGCTATTTGGGTGATTGTTGATCGATTGACAAAAGTTGCACATTTTATACCCTATAGCATGAATAGTACGTATTTGACGATGGCACAGTTGTATATACGAGATATCGTACGGTTGCATGGGATTCCAGTGTCTATTATATCTGATAGAGATCTTAGATTTACTTCTCATTTTTTGGAAGGATTGCAGACTGCGATGGGGACAGAGTTGAGATTGAGTACAGCTTATCATCCTCAGACAGATGGTCAGACTGAGCGTACTATTCAGACGCTGGAGGATATGTTGCGTGCTTATGTTATAGATTTTAAATCTATTTGGAATTCATCTATTCCATTGGTGGAGTTTGCGTATAACAATAGTTATCAGAGTAGTATTCAGATGGCTCCATTTGAAGCATTGTATGGGAGACGTTGTAGATCTCCTTTATACTGGGATGATGTTGATCGAGCTGTAGTCACAGGTCCTGAGATGATTCTTGAGATGGAACAGAAAGTAAAGTTGATACAGCAGCGATTGAAAGCAGCTCAAGATAGACAGGCCGCCTATGCAAATAAAAGACGAAGACCCTTGGAGTTTCAGCAGGGCGATCGAGTATTTTTGAAAGTGTCTCCTTTTCGTGGTACAGTACGATTTGGTATGAAAGGAAAGTTGGCACCGAGATATGTTGGCCCGTATGAGATATTGCAGCGGATAGGCACTTTGGCTTATCGATTGGCTCTACCTCCATCTTTATCTGGTATTCATGATGTGTTTCATGTGTCGATGTTGCGGAAGTACGAGCCAGATCCTTCACATGTGTTGGATATTTCTGAGGTTCAGTTAGATCCTGATGTGTCTTATGTTGAGAGACCAGTATGTATTTTGGATCGATCTGAACGGAAGCTTCGTAGTAAGCTTATACCGATGGTGAAGGTTCAGTGGGAACATAGAGGTGTCGAAGAGGCCACTTGGGAGACAGAGCGGCATATGAGGGAACTCTACCCCTAATTATTCTGATGGTATGACGTATTTTTATTTATGCATGTTATTACTGTTGTTGATTAATTTCGGGGTTGAAATTCATTTAAGGGGGTAGAAATGTAATGCCTGAGATTTACAACTATAAAATAGTATTGATGGCATTTTCGTAAATAAGTTGAAAAATAATGAATTAATTTTAAAGGCAAAATGGTAATTAGTGACATATCTTGCTCATATGAAGTCCAAATGATTTGAGATTTGGATATAACATAGAACACTGAAAGATATAGAAGTTTCATGGTTTGAGTTTTGGAAAAATTTGATCGTTCGACTAATTCAAAGGGATATAACGATGTTAAAATGTTAAATAGTATATATTATATTATATTATATTATTAATAAAATATAATATAATATTTAAAAAAAACTAAATTAGATTTGAGTCGGTAGAATTCATATTTGAATTCCACCAAACTCAATTGACAGATGATAGAAACGAACGAGAGGAGAGGATAGAAAATAGATTTCAGGTTTTCTTTTCGCTCGTGCGACTTATCGGTTTATCCAATCGACGAACCGACTTCAGTTCTGGAATCGTTGACACGAGGTCTTCGATATGAGGTATAAATTTTATAGTTTTGGTGATATTTAAAATTCGTAGATTTCTGGAATAAATCCGATAAATTGTTAAATCATACTGAAATTGAAGATTTTTGAATAGTGTATGATCTTAACGAAGTAGAGAAGATTATTGTGTTGTTGTTTTGAATTATTCCTAATTTATTATAATTAGGGATTTTGATCGTTGAATTGAGATTGGAGAGTTGTTTGTCAGTTGTTATTAATTCTAATTATATATTCGAAGTCTACGAAGTATAGGCTACACGTTGATATAAAGTTTTCGTAAGCACAAGCTGTGATTGAACTGTTTGCCTGAGAGAGAGGCGAGAAAAGGAATCTGATTTTGTTGATTCTTTGGTGTCTTCATTTCTAACAGTAAATTAAATAAGAAAAATAAAAGAGTTAAAAAATTTCTTAACAATAAAAAAACATACAATTTAATTTAGTTTAATTTAATCATATTAAATATGTTGGATTTTATAAGAATATAAGTTTTTTTTTCCAGCGAGAGTTGTTATATAAGAAAAATATGACGGATGTTGTAGAATAGCCTATTATTTGAAGTTAAATTAATTAGTGTGTATTTGATGGTAGTATTGTGAATTAAATACACTAGAATATTAAATTGATGAACGATAAGAATTTATAATCGAGTTTTATATGTTGTTGAATTAATTATTGTTGGGCTATTTAATGTTGTATATTGAGGATGTTATGATTGTATTGATACGGTGATAATGATCTGATAATTGTTGTTGAATTAATTAGATACAACACAAGCCTCGTGATCAAAGAAATAGCCAGATTATATATATACTCGATTATGAGGTACGTGTTGACGTATGAGCATATGTTGTTATTGTTTAGTATTGATAAATACTATTACGTTGAACGATGATAAATCACTTGTATTGGGTGATTTGATATTATATCTGTTGTTGTTTATTATCGTTGATATTGTTGGTTGTTGTTTGTTGGGAGACGTCACGTTGATGTTGTTCGTTCGACGATATTGTTGTCGCCGGTGTTGAGGTGCGACGTATCGTCGATGTTATTCGTTCAACGATATTGCTGTCGCTGGAGTAGGGGTGCGACGTATCGTTGATGTTATTCGTTCGACGATATTGCCGTCGCCGGTGTTGGGGTGCGACGTATCGTCGATGTTGTTGTTGCAGTAGTATGGGAGTGATGACGTTGATATCGTTGGTGGTTTGATTGTCAAGAGACAGCAAAGGGAGTATTTCTGTTATCATTCCAGTTATATTTTATATTGTTGATAATATAACTGTTATGTATTACGATGATGATTGTTGTGTATGCTCACCCTTTGGGGGCTGTTTCTGTTGGACAGGTTACAGGACTCTGCTGTGAGACAGAATAGTGGTGAAGGACTAGGTGTGTCTAGTCAAACAGTCCTGTAGTTGATAGTAGATAGAGACAGTATAGTTTATTGTCTTATTTGAGTTGTATGTGTGTATTTATTATATTGTTTCTGCTACACTGATGTAGATAGTGTGGTGATTGCACTATTTTGTCGTATATGCATTATATTATTACGTCGTTGAAAAGAAAATTTTTATGCATATGACGTCACATGTTGTATGATTACGTGGCGAGGTTTGGGGCGCCACANCAACCGATCATACACTATAATTTATATTTTTCTATAAATTTATATATTTTTTAAATAAATCCGAACTCATTATTTCTTTTATTTTTTGATTATATATTATCTTTATGTAAGTTGTTGAATATTTTCTTAATTGTTTTGTAATGATGACAGAATCAAAACTACTTAATCCGTAAACACTAAAAAGTTGAATTCATTGTATTTTGCCCCGACAATCTCACAAGAAGTCAACAAAGAAGTTCAAGCGATTAAATGCGGGTAATCTCAACTTATTAAGTTATTATTGTTGTAGATTTAATAAAATAAATCTATAAATCATGTGATTAAATCCATATATCACAACACGCCAGGAATTCATATCGAATTATCAGAATATATAAATAACAGTAAACACGTACCAGAATCCATTGATTGATCTAGCGTCAGAGTTATGGATCTTCCAAGGCAACAGAGGATCGACCACCTTATTCTTGCCTTTGATGGGAGAAGGAGAGAGATCTATAATACGTGTGCCGTATGTATTCTGTGTTATATCCTCTGTGCCTTGGGGACCAGAACCTTATATAACCTTAGCAGTCTTCAACCCATCATAGAAGACCTAATTGGGCTGGGTTTCTGCACATAAGGTGGACCATACCAATTTATTTAATAATTTGGAAACTCATAATTAATTAGATCACTTTATTGGGTTCTTTATTAGATAGCTTGTCCNGAACCTTATATAACCTTAGCAGTCTTCAACCCATCATAGAAGACCTAATTGGGCTGGGTTTCTGCACATAAGGTGGACCATACCAATTTATTTAATAATTTGGAAACTCATAATTAATTAGATCACTTTATTGGGTTCTTTATTAGATAGCTTGTCCATGTACAATTAATTAAATTATGTGAGCCCACAAAATAATTCCAACAATCTCCCACTTGGGCCACATAAGTTATCCGGATATTGTACATGCAAAAAAAACTAGATTGAGCTCTTGCTATCTAAACCAAAATATTCCTTAACAATCTGGTCTATCAATTATACCAATATTGAACAAAAGCAGTCATCGCTACATTTAAAATCACTAGACCCATCAATGATCACAATATTAGCATAATCAATAACATAGATCAAGTATGGATGTGTAGCATAGAAATACATAAATGTGATCCAAGAATAAAACATGTATTTCCAACTGGTCCTCCTAATGACTCAAAGAGTCCAATAACAAACTTTCAACCAATTGCTAAATCGCAATGAAAGTCATCACTTTATTTCAGAGTAATTCAAATAAACCTTAGTCTGTACAGAAACTTAAATCATGTCAAATGAGTCAACGCTTAAACCGAATACAAACTCTCACTGTACAAGCATATTAACTATATGGACAACACCAATGTGTGTCACATGCCCAAAAATCTTGGGTGGCCAACCCATGACAAACGCATCCGCAATATAGAGTTTGCAATAACATGCTCAATTGACACACGACCACTCTGAATTATTTCCTTCCAACTAGAAACTTCATGTCAATATCTTTTAACTTTGACAAGTTTCAGTTGTTCTTTTAAATATAATGTAGCGGCTTTATTATCACAATTGATCCTCAATGGTTTCTTAGACCAATGATCATTACCGGTGCTAAAATTCCGCAACTTTATTCGGATTCCAAATATCCAACTATTCCAAATGTCAGATTTCCAACATGTGAGCATAAAATCCTTAGTTCACTTTATGTACCGCATAACCCGATTAAAAATCTAGTGTCGGATTTCTTAAATATCTGCCCAACATTCCAATGATGTACACAATATCCAAACGGTGTTCTCTATAAATCCGAATGAGATTACCACCTGATAAAATTTATACCACAACATATGTGGACATAAACATCAATATATTCTTCTCAATGTTGACTTTCCAATTTACTCACTCCCACTAAAGTCAACATACGAAATTAATTTGCATTTAATTTCAAAATTTCATGCATGCATAATGTCAATGTCATTTAAAATATTGATGTTCAATTTATCAAGCTTATCAATCAAGGAACTCATACCAAATATATTTGTATTTCAAAAAATTGAAAATACCACATGGATAAATTAAAGCAAAAAAACTTGATTTGTCCAAACATGTAACTAAAATCAAATTTCGTTTTTCAAATTCAAATACCAGAAAATAAAAAACCCAGTTCCTAAATAAAGCTTTTAAAAAACACCAACAGTTTTATTGTCATTTTCATAAGATGTATCTTTCACCATCAGTTGGAAATCGGCTCCTTAGGCAACCCTTTCTTTGCACGCCAATTGGCGTATTTGGGACAATCCTTCTTCACATGCCCATTAGTCCTTTTGCAAAAGAAACAAGTGATCACTTTATCTTGTTTCTGTTGCTCCATATGTTGTGAAGTCCCAGAGTTTCCTTCTTTATTGCTCAATTTCCTTTTCTTATTGATGCAATTACCTTGATAGTTACATGTCAAATGAGCACTTTCAATCACATCTTGTTTCAATCTCTCCTCCTCCTGAACGCACTGCGCAATAAGCTCATTCAAAGTCCACTTTTCCTTCTGGGTATTATAACTTATTTTGAATTTATTAAATTGCGCAGGCAGAGAGATCAAGACTAAATGCACGACTATGTCTTCCGACAATTCCAACTTGAATGCTTTTAGTCGAGTCACAAGATTTGACATTTCCATTATGTACTCCCTTATGTTCCCTTTTTCTTTGTACCACATTGAGACAAGTTTAGTCAGAATAGTACTTGTCTCGACCTTTTCGTTTGCAGCGAAACGATCTGTTATTTGAGTAAGGAACCTTTTGGCATCATTTTCTTCAAGAATTGCACCCCTTATAGTATCTGGAATGAAATGTTTCATAATCATCAGACTCATGCGATTTGATCGCTCCCACTTTTCCAAAGAACTCTTTTGATCAGCAGTTCCTGAACTGGTCAAAAGTGCGGGGCGATCTTCCCTTAGCGCATAGTCCAAATCCATGCAGCCGAGCACTATCATAACATGCTCTTCCATTTCTTGAAGTTTGAGCCATTAAGTACTGGAATGTTGTTTAGATTGGCAGATATAGAAGATGCTATAACAAAATTGAACAAAAAACTCACAATAAAATATAGTCCATGCATATATTTAAATTAAATGAATAACAAAACATAAGCATGCTGGTGGTGGGCCCATAAAAAAATACCTAGCACAACATTGATATTTAGTCTTTGAACAAAAATAACAATTTGTAAGTGGTACCCTCAAATATCATGGTTATTAAATATTGATAATAAATCCGGCCAACAATATGCCTTTCTTTGGACCGACAATTGCATGCATGGATAAATCCAAAATTATCACATATTTATTACCACATATTGTGCTAAAATTTGACCAGAAAATGACCTTCCTTTGGGTCGATCATTTTCCGCATAAATTTAACACAACTTAATATCATATAATGTGTCTACAATCTGGCAAGAAAATAATCTTCTTTTGGGCCGATTAATTTCTGCATAGCTTTGACACACTTTAAGAGCATATAATTATGTGCTTATAATCTGACCAAAAAAATAACCTTCTTTTGGGCCGATTATTTTCTACATAGATATAAACACATTTTTTTATTAAGTCTGCAATCTGGCCAAAAAATAGTCTTCCTTTGGGCCAGCTATTTTTCGCATAGATATAAATGCACTTGAAGAAGATATATTGAATCTAAAATCTGGCCAGAAAATAATCTTCCTTTGGACCGATTATTTTCCGCATAGATCTAGAAGCACTTTAAAATAATCTATTGTGTTTGGAATTTGGCCAAAAAATAATCTTTCTTTGGGCCGACTATTTTTCACATAAATTGAAACACAATTTATTATGAACTTTAACAATATCTACATATCTCAAAATCACTTTATTAACATGAAATTTAAATTTAACCAAATTTGAGATACAATATATCAACTTAACTTAATATTTTCACAAGAAAATTTAATTTACTTTAATTGGGCCAAATAAAGCATGAAGACCAAATATGTAAGAAATAAAATATTTGCACCTTATAATTATTCATCCACAAATATTTTATCGAAATAAATAAAGACGATAAAATAATGAATAATTCTATATTAATTTTATTTCATGCAATTAAATCTTGAAATGGTCGAGTTTAATTTCACAAATCAGAATTGCGGAAATCAAAATTTAATAAAAGATTAAAATTCTGGATTTCAAAATTTGGACAACCAAACAAGACCTTAAATTAAACCCAAAAATCAATCCCAAAATTCGAAACCCTAGCCCCAAAAATCGGCGCCGCCACCTTCTCCGGCGATACCAGTGGGCGGCAACCATTACCCAGGCGTTGCATTATCACGGCCGACCACCGCCATACAATCATCGGTCCGTATTATGCCGGAAATCGGCCGGAATCAGTCCAGATACAAAACACACATAAGATCGCGATTCAGGAAGAAAACGCGACTACATTCGATCGATACAGAAGCTTTTACGGGAAATTAATGGAGGGTTATGGAGCGCCTGAGTGTTTCGAACAAAACACCTAAGAATTCGTCGTCGGAAACAGGCCGGAGAACGTCCGATTTGGCCAAAAATCCGGCAGCTATTTTCCAGTTTCGAAAAATCAAATTTTCGATTTTCGTTTTTTTTTAATTTCGAAAATAAATCTGAATTTTGTGAGTAAAATTCGAAAAATACTATATCCAAAAGCATGAATTTATTCAGATCTGAATCCAAAAAATTCATAGACTAGAAAATCGCATCAGATCTGAGAATAAAACATAATTTTCTGTTTCGATCTATCAATAAAAAAATTTCTCATAATTCAACATGAAGGTGGCTCTGATACCACTTGTTGGAGATTTAATAAAATAAATCTATAAATCATGTGATTAAATCCATATATCACAACACGCCAGGAATTCATGTCGAATTATCAGAATATATAAATAACAGTAAACACGTACCAGAATCCATTGATTGATTTAGCGTCAGAGTTATGGATCTTCTGAGGCAACAGAGGATCGACCACCTTATTCTTGCCTTTGATGGGAGAACGAGAGAGATTTAGAATACGTTTGTCGTATGTATTCTGTGTTATATCCTCTGTGCCTTGGGGACCATAACCTTATATAACCTTAGCAGTCTTCAACCCATCATAGAAGACCTAATTGGGCTGGGTTTCTACACATAAGGTGGACCATACCAATTTATTTAATAATTTGGAAACCCATAATTAATTAGATCACTTTATTGGGTTCTTTATTAGATAGCTTGTCCATGTACAATTAATTAAATTATGTGAGCCCACAAAATAATTCCAACAATTATTCCAAAATAAACAAAGGTTATAAATACTCCAAACTTATATTATATATATTAATAAAATACTAAAATTTGCGAGCGACTCATAATCTATCGAAAACAATAATTTTATCTCGAGTTTTGTTAAAAAAATCCAAACATGTTTAATTTTTGTCCAAATTTGATAATTTTGAAAACGAACTGACAAGATTCGTTTACACCATATACATAACATTCACGATCACCCTGTTATTTGATATAGATAGTTTGAATTTGTTAGTTGAATTTAAGAAGTTCGGTTTATAGAGTAGAAAAAACATGGAGAATCATTATTTTGTTAAATGTTACAAACACTCACTCGATAATTGATCGAATGCTTACCCTGAAATATGGATAACATGATAGTCAAAAAGACTACAATAATCTCTTGATCTCCATCAAGATGAGTTGCTATAAGGTTCATCTTAATTAAAAATCATTGGTTGTTAGTAAAGAGACTAGACAACATGAGTAACAAAATATAATTTAATATATTAATTAATAAAATTAGATTGACAAACAAATTATTATATTATATTTTTATATTACATATTCAAGAGAAAATGATCACCTTCAAATAGAGAATAGTTTAGATAAATGGAGGGTTGGTACATATATTTGAAAAAACTCGAATCAAATGAGTAAATAAATTAATGCAGAAAATTAATAATAAATGAAAAAAATATATAAAAGATTTATAGAGGTTTAAAGCTTGAAGACTGTATGATCATTAAAAAAAAATCTTGATATAATGATTAAATATTTGAAAAGCTACATTTGTAATTTTGTTCATGTAATCTAATTAATTGGGTCAAATTTAACATTTAACACGCTATATATCTTCCTATATTTGTAATGTTGTTCATTTTTCTGATGTGGCAGCATGGCGCTGGCCTAACATCAATATGACTTTATATGACGTTAGCATGAAGCTTAAGTGTGCAGTGTCATATCAACACTTTTGATGAAAGATGATTAAAATTATCAAAAATTGAAAAATGCATGACCAAAACTCAATTTTAACATGAGTAGGTCTCTTGAATGACGGTCTCACAAATCTTTATCTGTGAGACGGGTCAACCCTACCGATATTCACAATAAAAAGTAATACTCTTAACATAAAAAGTAATATTTTTTCATGGATGATCCAAATAAGAGATCTGTCTCACAAAATACGATCCGTGAGACCGTATCACACAAGTTTTTGTCTTTTAACATTATAGAAAATGAAATTTTATAAATTCCTTTTTTAAAAAAATCTGGTTCAAGGGTTCTTATCTCTGTATTCGAGTGATAATTAATATAGCTTTATAGAAAATTAGCATGTTTCTTACAAGTTATACCTTCTTCCGTATGTTTGATATAATTGATTATTACATCATTAATATGAGTAATATTTTCCACGTGCATTATAATAATATTGTTCTAAATGGGAATATCGAAATATTATTAATCCAATAATCTCTATTTATGTACGTATTAACTATGATTAAATATAGAAAAATAAAATAAAATAATTGTTTCTTCATAAACAAAATTTTCATATAATAATATTTATAAATATAAGTATTCAATGATGATATGCTTATATATTCTAAGAAAATATGAATGATTAGCTTCATATATAACCAACGTCAACCATTGATCTCGCCCACGTAGCTCCTCTCCGCCATGGCCTCCGCCCCGGCGACGACTAACCCGCCACACGCATATGCAGAAACTGTTGATGAAATCACTAGAATCTACAAAACCCTCCCGCCGAGACCCTCCATCGAAGTGGTTGAGGCCGCCATCTCTGTAGTCCAGACAGTGGAAACAGAGAAAGCTCTTCAATTGGAGGACATTTCAAAGCAAGTGCCTCCACAGGACGTGCCCCCTGAAATCTTCTCCGTGCTTCAAGAAGCTCGGAAATCAATGGTACTGTTTCGATGCCTTGAGCAGAAGAAGGAGGCGGCGCACTTGATCGAGCAAGACAAGATTTTTCAGGTGTTTGATGAGCTCATCCAGAAGGTTTCTGCGATGGTTTCTGGGGATGACCATGTGGAGAAAGAGTATGATTCGGGTTCTGTTGATGATGAATTCGAGGAAAGTGTTGTGATGACTGCGAAAACTTGCGATGAAGTTGACTCCAAGAGTGGGAATGAATTCAAAGGTTCTTTGCCAAGATTTTCTAAAACAGATGCAATTGTTCCATCTTCAGGTTTGATTGGTTAATTCTCGTTACCTTACTTATGTTTTGGTAACTCTAGTGTATGATTTTCAGTTTTAATAACAACGGTAAAGGAAAGATTTGAGAACTGTCTATAGGTAAGCTGTGAGAAGCAGGTGGCAGGTCAAATTTCGTGTGCAATTGTATAGAAATGTAAATTTCTTGCCCCATAAAAGTTAAAACATGGAGATACTGGGTTCCACGTTATGAATATATGAAGGGTTTAAATCTTGATTTAGGATTTTGTTAATGATGGGCTTGTTTCGAGTATTTTTGTATTACTGGCTGAATTGCTGAAGCAGATAGATAGTCTGTAGTTCACTAAGATTTATCAATCCTTTTTCCGAAATCTGATGTCATGTAAACTTCTTCTATATTAAATCTTGATCAAGCTGTTTATAATTCATGGGTCGAGTACAGCTTGTCGAGGGAAAAAGGAAAATTTTGTTGTTCAAGTATTTGTTTATTCAAATGTGTAGCTAGTTGACTGCATTAGTTTCTCACAAGGTATGGTCATAAAACGATTTCTGGTGGCTTGAATGAGTTTCATCTACTTTTCCAGCTAAAGAAGAGGCAGAAGCTGAAAAATTGGATCTGCTGGACTTGGCTGCAGTAATCGAGAATTCTGCTAGAAAGAAAGCAAATATTTTAGACCTTCGGGGAAAATTGGTAGACAAGGTCGAATGGCTTCCTCTCTCTCTTGGGAAGTTATCAACACTCACAGAGCTATATCTATCTGAAAACCGTATCATGGCTCTTCCAACATCCATAGCTGATCTTAGCGCCTTGATGATACTTGATGCCCGTGGCAATCAACTTATAAACCTTCCCTCTTCTTTTGGTGAAATGTGTAATTTGACCGATGTGAATCTCTCTGCAAATATGTTAAAATCACTTCCCGAGTCTTTTGGGAGCTTGACCAATCTAATTAATCTAGATTTAAGTTCAAACCGCTTCTCGAATTTGCCAAATGTAGTTGGGAATCTAACTTCTTTAAAGATCTTGAATGTGGAGACAAATGCTCTTGAAGAACTTCCTTATACGATTGGGTTATGCGTTTCACTTGTAGAACTGAGATTGGATTCCAATAATCTCAAAGCTCTTCCTGAGGGAATCGGACAGCTTGAACAGTTAGAGATCCTGACTTTTCACTACAACAGGGTCAAAAGATTACCATCAACCATTGGGAATCTTTCGCACTTGAGAGAACTCAACGCTAGCTTCAATGAACTTGAGAACATACCCGAAACACTTTGTTTTGGTTCAAAGTTGGAGAAACTGAATGTGGGGAAAAATTTTGCTGACCTAAGAACATTGCCAGAATCACTTGGAAAGATTGAGATGCTAGAAGAGCTCGACATAAGTGACAATCAAATCAAAATCTTGCCTGATTCCTTTAGATTTCTGTCAAAGTTGACAAAATTTCGAGCTGATCAGACTCCATTGGAAGTGCCACCGATGCATATAACGAAAATGGGCGCGCAGGTATGGCACTTATGTATCACCGTAGTGATTCGACCTGTCGGCTGATTTAGCATGCACTAACCTTTTTATTTCGGTAAATTTTTCAGGCTGTTGTACAATATATGGCTGATTTTGTTACTGAGAGGGATGCAATGTCTAAACAACCGAAGAAGAAAAGAGGTTTCTGTTCTTATATATGCCCACTCCTGTGCTTTGGTGTTGGAAGTGATTAAGTTTCGTTAAGAATAAGGATTTTATACATATTTGTCTCCCTATTATGGGATTGATGATCCTTTAGGAATATAATCATAATAAAGATTTAAGAATCATCCTTATGTTTGTATACACACATTTGATTGATCGTGAAAGATGTTCTTTTACTGGTGTGCTTGTACAGAGAGAGAGCAGAATAAACACCTGCTCCCTCCTTTTCAGTTATATAGATTAATAGAATTTGTTTTTCAGTTTTTTCAAATATATAGTTCGATCCCTAAAAATTTTCTTGTTTTTTCACTAATATCTTTGTTAACTAAATATTGGAAAATGTACAACTATTTTAAATATGAATAAAGAAGAACAAAATAGAAAATTTGTTTGTAAGCTTTGTTTTTTAAATTATTTTCTTAATTTGTATGAAAAATGAACAAACATATATGTTTGGGACGCATGAAGTATGTTGTCATTTTGGTTGATAATCAAGTATTAGCAAAAATTACCAAAAAAGGAGACTTCAAATTTTCATGTCTAAAAAGCCGTTGAAGTATAGTTACCTAACCCCTTTCATATTTATTGAATCATAGAAATAGACTACTTAATATTACTTTAACAGATATGTTTTTTTCAGAGAAAGGAATTAGAAAATTAGTATTTTCTGATGTATTTGTTACTTATGTATTATATATTTATATATTATGAATCTCATTTTTTTAATATTTTAAAAAAAACACAGATCACACGAATAATAACTTGTGAAAACCCTTACAAGGGATGAAAAGCACTTCCTATATCATACTATACCATAAAAATTCAAATACTGAGGTGCTTCATTTCACTTTAAATGGTTTCATATTTCAACATGTTATTTCAGTACACTTGCCTCTAAATGCTTTAGTATTGCTCACCTATAGCACAATCCTTTTCCAAAACCAATGCTTTTTCCACAAGAAAATCATCTCTTCTATGGGAACACCCTTAGTCTCAGGCAAGAAAAAGTACACAAAGATGGTCATAATTGTAATCCAGCCAGCGAAGAAGAGGAATATCCCGAACTTGAAGGCACACAGCAGGGAGAGGAAGGACTGGCCAATTATGAATGTGAAGAAAAGGTTTACTGCTACCGTTATGCTTTGTCCAGCTGATCGTATCTCTAATGGGAATATTTCACTCGGCACGGTCCAGCCGAGGGGGCCCCATGACCATCCGAATGCTGTCACAAACAAGCAGATTACTACCACCACTAGTATTGAGTAGCTCTTGGAAAGTTCCTTGTCACTGCCGAATTTGAGTCCAAGTATTACTGCAACTATCACCTGATTTGGCAGTATAAGACATTATCAGCTATCGTTTAGGTAAAATCTCAGGACACCAAGGCTATCTATGAATGTGTTGAAGTGTGCGATTTATATTGTTCAGCTTTAGCTATAGCAGGGGTAGCTGATAGTCGCCTCCTGACTGAAAAAGTACTAAAATTTCAAGCGGAAATATTAGAAAATACAACCCAAACCCTCCCGTAAAACCCCCCATAAAACTATAAGTCAACATTTCGTTTCCACTCCAAATTAAATATTTTAGATTCCAACATTCCGTCCTCCAAATATGGTGGATCAAGACTAAAAAATGTTCAATGCCATCTCAAATACTGAAATGTCTTTAAAGAGATTATGCAGTCCATGGAAAATCTTTTGATCGATGCAATTGTCAACAAGTATCAGTTTTTTCTCATACCTGACACACAACCATTTGTATTCCTCCGCTTATCAGCAAAGCTCTACGGCCCCATTTGTCAACCGTTGCAATAGAGATAAAGGTTGACGAAGCAAGAACAGCTCCCGTCAAAGCTGAAGAGTAAAGTGATGCATTTCCGCCAAATCCTATACTCTGAAACAGGACTGGTGCATAGAAAAGAATGGAGTTTATGCCCGTGAGTATCTGAAAAGTTGGCATAAAAATCGCCATCACTAACTGTGGTCGGTTTCTCTTCTCGAGTATATTTCTAAATGGATGCTCGATGGAATTTGCAAGTTCACTCGCATCAATTATGTCTTCCAGCTCGGCATGCACATCACTTGTGCCTCTGATCTTTTCAAGAACTTTTTTTCCTTTTTCTTGGTGGCCTCTCTCGATTAGACTGTTTGGCGTTTCGGGTAGTAGGATTCCTCCAATTGTCATCAAGACTGCCGGTACTGCAGCAAGCCCCAAGGACAGCCTCCATCCCCAAGGACGAATCTTTTCTGTTCCATAATTTATCATATTGGCAGTGAAAATTCCTAGTGTTGTGGCCAACTGGAACATCATATTAAGGCCTCCTCGCAGATGGGTTGGTGCCATCTCTGACAAATATAGCGGCACTGCCTTCAAACAGCAAGGAGAAACAGTTAAGGGAGTTGAAGTTACACTAAATCTTGTTTTTCCAGTGATATAAGCAAGATCCACCATTCTTATACTATGGAAGGTTCGGATAGACGGCAATAGTTCCCTCAACACCAAATAAAAGACTACTTCAATGTGCAACTTATATTTGAAAACGCAAAGTTCGAAACTATGTTTTTAACTTGTTTGAATATTAGATATGAAATGCTTTATGAAAACTCTTTTCACGCAGTTTGATTAACAAGATTTTGGTTCCTTAATTGCAAATGAGCAAAATAGGGTACTGTGTATAACATGCCAAAACACATCAAATTTACCTGGTTGCCAAACCCAATACCAAACCCAAGCATGATTCGGCCTAAAATGAGCATGACAATATTTACTGCAGAAGCATCAAGTGCAGCTCCTATCATGAAACATATACCACCACATATTATACTCCCTCGACGGCCAAATCTCCTAGTGATCGGGGAAGCAACCAATGAAGACACCAAACCAGCAAGATAAAGTGATGAAGTAAATGCTGCAAGCCTTTGGTTATTGTACTTGCAATAATTGTTCTCATGAGCATGCTTCTTGTTTCTGTACACAGCCGGGAAGAATTTCTCAAGAAATCCATCCATGGATGTGACTCCTCCTGATTAAAAACACAGAAAGGATCACTAATTCTGATATTTTTTTCAAACTCCATCCATCTTGCTATAATTCATATTTATCATAAATTCTTATGCACCCGAATTCATTTTATTCATTTCCCAGACCCAAATTCAAAAACCCACACATAAATTTCCTTTAAATCCGTATTCTCGCCACTTACATTTCTATCAACTTTAAAATCATATATAAATAAAACCCATAAAGTTTCCAACTTTTGGGCATAAATTTGTGGAAAAAAATATTTGCAACAACACACAGCCAACCGAAACAGTACCTGAAATCCCAATATCATAGCCGAAGAGTGATCCGCCAACGGCGGCAACAACACAAGCAATGATCACATAACCAGTGACCCTTCCTTTGTATTCCTCGGCCCTCTCTTTGGGAATTCCGGCCGCCCCAATCGAACCGCCTGGCATTGCTGCAGCTGACCTTTGTTTCGAATCTTTAGCTGTTCTTCACCTAGAAAGAAGATATGCATGTCTATTTATTTATACAATCACAGCTAATGGTCAACCTGAAGAAATATTAACAGATTAAGAAAATCTGTCTTCTCATCACCATTTGACTTTGTAACTAATTTGTTTCATTGCCCATGAACTTTTCTTGAATATATATAAAAACGTTGCAGAAAAAATTGCCCAACTCCCCCGAAACTAATCACTTGGGGGGCTACAGAGCCATGACTTATTTTGGGGAAATCGATTAAATAATATCTATAACTCTTTTTTTTTTTTTAAGAAAATAACATCTCATATGTATAATTGATCGGGGTTAAAAAAAATTACCCTTATTATTTTTGGGTAAAACCAAAAATTTAAAATATTTTTTTGAATATATTTGAAATATAAATTTTTATTCTATGCATCTAAAAAAATATAAATTGATTAAGTCAACTAAGTAATTTGGAAAATGTGTAGTGCCTATGTAATTATTATATTTGAAAAAAAATTTTAAACTACAAGATTCAGATTTGAATGATCAAATATAACTCTACTCCCCACAATTATTGGTGTAGTATACAGTATTAGTGCAATATACAGTATTCGATCAATGATCAACAATTTGATTCATTGGACGAGTTTATCATATACAACTTGTCTACTGTGGTTTATTTGGTTAATATGTCTACTGTGAGACTTTTGGAATAAGAAACAATATTTTATCATGAATGATTTAAATAGGATATTCGTCTCACAAAGTTGACTCGGAAGATTATCACAAAAGTTTTTGACTGTGGTTTATTTGGTTAGTATGTCTCCTGTGAGACTTTTGGAATAAGAAACAATATTTTTTCATGGTGATCTAAATAGGATATTCGTCTCACAAAATTGACTCGGAAGATCGTCACAAATTACAATTTTTTGAATAATTTTTTGACCCAAATTACAATTTTTTGAATAATTTTTTGAATAATTTTCATGACCAAATTACAATTTTTTGAATAATTTTTTGAATAGTTAATCCATCTACAAAAATTATTTCTTGATTATTAATAGAACAATGGTGTTTCTGTTAGAGCATATATCCAACAAATTAATTTATGGTTTAAAATTTATTGATCTTATATAACAAATAATATTTATTTTAATAATATTTTATATTTTAACAAATTATGATATTTACTTTAGCTGCATACTCATACAACACCTATAGATAAATATTTTGAATATGTTATGATACAAGAAAGAAGATATGCATGTCTATTTATTTATACATAATCTGTAAGTGATCCACAGCTAATAGCCAACATGAAAGAAATATTAAAAGATTTGACAAAATCTGTCTTTTTATCACCATTTGACTTGTAACTAATTTGTTTAATTTCCCATGAACCTTTCTTGAAATATAAATAAAAATGTTGCAAAAAACTCCCCCAATCACTTAGAGCATCCGCAATGAGTCATCAAAAATCGTGAGGTCTACTGCCACATACTCATTATAACAACATATCTCTTTTACCCACATTCTTTTTAACATTAAAACTCATTATTTATGGGTCTCACAGTCCACTCAATCATCTTAAATTTTTTTCATATTAAATAAATATGTTTTAAATATATTTTACATTATTTAAATCATTATTCTAATTTTTAAAATAATCTTACTTTTTAATAAAATAATTTTTATTAATTTTAAAAATAATATTAATGTTTTTTAAAATATATTTATTAAATAAAGTAGATGTTCGAAAAAAATACCACGACGGAAGAAGAATTTAAACAAAACGTGAGCACAATTTATTTAAAGTTANTTTATTAATTTTAAAAATAATATTAATGTTTTTTAAAATATATTTATTAAATAAAGTAGATGTTCGAAAAAAATACCACGACGGAAGAAGAATTTAAACAAAACGTGAGCACAATTTATTTAAAGTTATAATATAATTATGAAATTGAAATGAAACAATAACTTAGAAATAACAGAGTCATTACTTATTTTTGGGTAAAACAAAAAAATTAAAATATGTTTGAAAAATATATTTTTTAATTCTATGCATCTAAATAAGTACAAAATTGATTAAATAAACTAAGTAATTTGGCAAATGTGTAGTGCGTGTGTAATTATTATATTTTTAAAGATATTTTAAACTATAAGATTCAAATTAGAATGATTAAATATAACCCTACTAGCCTCCAATGATCGTTGGAGTATATGGTATTCGGTCATGTCAATGATCAACAATTTGATTTATTAGACGAATTTATTATATATGATTTATTTAATATCATTTACTTTGTTAGTAGGTGGACTTTTGTTATGAAAATGTAATATCTTTTATTGAGTGATTCAAATAAGAAATCTGTATTGTAAAATTGACTTGTGAGACCGTCACACGAATTTTTTTTATGTTACTTGATTAGTATAATTTGCAGGTTATTACATTAGCTTCAAATAAGAAATCTGTATTGCAAAATTGACTTGTGAGACCGTCACACGAATTTTTTTTATGTTACTTGATTAGTATAATT
>NC_133322.1:5131242-5158653 GCF_012295235.1 Primulina huaijiensis
ATATATAACCCCACCCAAGTTGTACTAAAAATAGTAATAAATGAATGAGATAATATATATGTGGGATTAAATTTGTAGAAGTTGAGTTAAATATATTTAAGTAAGACAAAAATATATAAAAAAAAGATGAGGGGTATCGTAGCCCGGAAAATTTGTTAGTCAAACGATTCTTTTTAATACATACCAATAATCAGGGAAAATTGTAATTTTAGTTCAATATATTGATTTCATTGCGATTTTATTCATTTATGTACAATGTCATATCTATAATTCCAATGAAAATGACTAAATTTAAAAAACTGAAAGATAAAATACTAAGATTAAAATTTGACTACATGACGTTTGAAAGGTTTGCTGCTCATATACGTACATGAAATAATTATACGGAGTATATCAGAATTTGGTGTTGTGCTCGGGTGTTGTCAACACCAATGCACAACATGCAGCTGAAATTAACTATTGACAAACAAGTATAAGTTGAATAAATGAACCCCGGTTATTTAAATTATGCACAAGTACGAATACTTGTGTAATGCCTCATGGCAAGAAAATTTACTAGAAAAATATGTATATCTTTTTACAAAAAAACAATATTAGTGATATTAACAAAACTAAATTCCTTGACACTCCAAAAAATTAAAATATGCATCAACACAAATCAAATTTAGATGCACAAACACGTCACGTATTGCTTAAAACAATCGAAATCACTCTTCGATCAACACTCTGCGTCAGTGTTGTTCTTCGAGTGTTGGCAACACCAATCTGCAACACTGAAAGTATGTGAATTAATCAATACTGAATTTGTTCAGATTCAGCAAAAACTCCAGCAGCCTTAAGTGACTCCTCTCCAGCAAGCCGTGCGTCGTACCTTCTCTCAATATTCGATCTCCCCAAATAAGGAAACAAGAGTTTTATATGAAAAAACTATATTCAAAGCTAGTATATTATCTTATAGATAAATTCCCAAATTATATTGAATAATGCCCAAGAATAAAATTATCTATATCTAGGACAACAAATCTTATTGAATGATCAAGTCAATTTAAATTAGTCTAAAAATACAAAATAAAATATTAATTGATTAGGAATAAAATATTCCTATCAACGTTAAAATCGAAAAAAAAAACATTCATGACCGAAATTATAATTTTTCGAATAATTAATATATCTACAAATCATTTATCACATGTTTTTTAAAAAATTATGGCTGTAACATCACGAATAGAGGACACACTAGTACCCAAAAATTGAGCTGGGAAAAATTATTTCTTCATTCTTAATACAAGTGGTGTTTCAGTTAGATTAGGATGTGGTTTAAACCTTATTGATTTTTATGTAATAAACAATATTTATTTAATAATATTGTATATTTTAATAAATTATGACATTTATTTCATCTGTATGCTCTGCATCCTGCATAGATAAATATCTTGAATATGCTATGGTACAATGGGCTCATATATATCACATTGATCATGAAACACACTCTAGTTCTTATATATTTTAAACTCGTTCCTAGTCGATTCAACTGCATAAAATAAGGATAAAGATCGCTCGAGCTCGAGACTATGATCTGTCATATCATACGCCCAGTTCATTGGTATGAGTATTGAGATATCCAAATCATGCAGATGAGAGCTCATATGATGGGTCATTTAACAACCCTCACTCGGATTTCTAAGTGAATATCATTTATTGAGTATATTAGTCTGCTTTAACGCCCCAGATTCGACGGCTGTCCTCATTATACCAATACGAGTCTTTCCAGCGTGCTTATGTCCTCACTCACACGCACCCTAGGAAACTTCCCAGGAGGTCACCCATCTCAGAATTGCCCCAAGTCAAGCACGCTTAACTTCGGAGTTCTTATGTGATTAGCTATCGAAAAGAAGATGCATCTTATTTTCGATAGCTCATCACATAAGAACTCCAAAGTTAAGCGTGCTTGACTTGAGGTAATTCTGAGATGGGTGATCTCCTGGGAAGTTTCCTAGGGTGCGTGTGAGTGAGGACATAAGCACGCTGGAAAGATTCGTATTGGTACAGTGAGGACAGTCGTCGAATCTGAGGCGTTACAATTGGTATCAGAGCCGACCTCTCCTAGTACGGTGTGGTTCGGGGACGAACCAAGCGGAAGCTGGTGGGCATGTGAGGCCCGGGGCTGAAGAGGGCGGGGGGTGATCGCCGGTGCCATGAGGTTGCACGGACAATGAGCTGCTCCTAGCAGGCTTCTAGGATGAGGGAATATGAATGAACCGATCCCACACCGGAATGAGAGGGATTTCGAGACTGTTCAATGTAATGGACTGTACAGTTGAAGAGAGCTTAAAAGATTTGATATGTACTACTCATACCAATAAGATGCATTTTCTTTTCGGTAGCTCATCACATAAGAACTAAAAAGTTAAGCGTGCTTGACTTGGGGCAATTCTGGAATGGGTGACCTCCTGGGAAGTTTCCTAGGGTGCGTGTGAGTGAGGACGTAAGCACGCTGGAAAGATTCGTATTGGTACAGTGAGGACAATCGTCGGATCTGAGGCGTTACATCTGCGGTTATAATTTTACACTATTAGTCATTTAACCCGAGACAACATATAGACTCTATGTACAAGTGTTGCAATTTGACTGGTTTATCGACTTCGTGAGAGTCATCAAATGAAGAGATTGAGTGTAGTTTTGACATGTGTAGGAGCTTATGCTTTGTAGTCAGATATTCATCGCTTACCTCTTGGTGTTGATGTACTATGTGATTTGATGAGTTAATAGCACAAAAAATATGTTGCCAAAGTATGAGCTGTGCTTTAGGAAAAAGTGTTCCCTAGTTGCACACATGGTGTGATACCTTTGTCCCACATCAAAAAAATCAAAGATTTAAAATGAGTTTATAATGGCTTACAATGGACTTTTATAGCAACTTGGGTTAATCATTTTCGTAAAGCGAGGACGAATACGAAGTAGTTGCTATAGGGGCCCATTGTGCAGTCACGCAGGCGCGGGCCCGGGCTCGGGGCGTGACAGAATGGTATCAGAGCCGGTCATCGGCATGGAACACCGAGAAATAAGTGCTATGCGGGGCAAAGTGCTACGTGCATGGGAGCCACCTCTTGAACCTGCGGGGCAAAGTGCTACATGACAGGAGCCACCTCTTGAACCTGTAGGAGCCACCTCTAGATTCTTGGCGCTGGTGGATCGAGGGGTCAGGGCGCGACGAGGACGTCGCGTTCTGAAGGAGGGGTGATTGTGATACCTTTGTCCCACATCAAAAAAATCAAAGATTTAAAATGAGTTTATAATGGCTTACAATGGACTTTTATAGCAACTTGGGTTAATCATTTTCGTAAAGCGAGGACGAATACGAAGTAGTTGCTATAGGGGCCCATTGTGCAGTCACGCAGGCGCGGACCCGGGCTCGAGACGTGACACATGGTGTCACTATAATTACTCAAAGATACATTACATCGTTATCGAAATCATATACAATTATATTATCTAACAAATGAGTAAACTTGCTAAAAAAATAGAATCTTTGTCCAAAACTCAGTAAATGATAGTAAATTATCTAACAAATGAGTAAATAGACAATTTATTATCGTTAACTAGATTTTGGGCCAAAATTATATGTATATATATATTTTTTACTTTTTGAGCAAGTTTTTCTATAGTTGTACATGTTGATTTGTTAATTCAAATCAATTTAAATTTAGCCAATAATTTTATTTTCGGGCTACACTTAAAAAACCAAGACAAAAACTTGTGTGAGACGGTCTCACGAGTTGTATTTTGTGAGACAGATCTCTTATTTGGATCATCCATGAAAAAGTATTACTTTCTATACTAAGAGTATTATTTTTATTGTGAATATCGGTAGGGTTGACCCGTCTCACAGATAAAGATTCGTGAAACCATCTCATAAGAGACTTACTCAAAAACCAAAAACTTATGCTTAACAATATTTTTTAGTATTGGCTAATTTAAATAATTGTTATTATACATATAAAAAATTAAATTAAATATATACATATTCGAAAAAATCGACTGCGGGTCTTTTGGGATGGCTCCGTCCCTGTGTGTGTATATTATTGTATATCTATAGCTACATTTAATCGTATGTATACGTAGTGTTTTAGGAGCATTGCTACTATTTGGAGGGCTTTTTAGCCATGGAGAAATGGGGAAGCCAATCCCAGCTGATATTGAGAAAGTATATATTTCAAAGGGAGACAAATTAAGCTGCAGGTGATGCAACAGCCTAGGACTAAAAAATGGATCATATCATAAAATATATGTACAGTTAAATAATATAGTTTCATGAATTCTTTTCATTTAAACTTCATATTTTGATTCTGTCCATGTTTTTACAGGCAGAACAATATAAACATTCAAGAAACAAAATCACTTTATATCATTATTCAATTTGTTTTACATCGTTAAAAATCAATCCCGTCATCACATGACTCCATCACATGAAAATAAGATAGTTATTAAATAATGTGTCGGTATTCTGGAAAATCGTACTCAAAACACAGCGGAAATACAAGTTCTTTTCATGATATTGTTGATGAAATTCAGGTCTTGTCATGTATCAGGTAGGTTTTCAAGATGTACCAACCGAATACATCAACCTCGAGCATATCACATCCAATATTTTTTTGGATTTAAACAAAANTTATATAGACCATCCCAAGGACTAACCAAATTTTTTTTTTTTTTTAAAAAAAACTATATAATTAATTGAATTTGGTAATTTCATAAACAAAAATTTTCTAAATTTTTTTAATAAATCTTTTAATTTTTTATTTCACACTTCTATATGTAAATCAAAGTAATTAACTCAAAAAGTTAATAACTTCCACTACACAAATACATACACATATATATATGGTTTTTTTCTTCTCAAAAATGTGGATCAACTGGAAACCCTAGCTGGTCACAACCCGCCCAGGGCCGCGATCTTCGAGAGCTGACCCGTTGAGACTGCTTTTAAATGTATTGGTAAAATTTTAACCTAAATCACATAAATTATTTGGCGTTGCTGGACATGCCAATTCGACGGACTCAACCTATATTAACGACCTTGCTTAAATCCCCACTCTCAAATCAGTAAAACATAAAATATTGGTTAAAAAACATAAAATATTCAATAAAATTAAATAAATGAGAGGGAAAAATATATGGAAGAGGTCATGGATTCAAATACTCATAAAGTCGATCAATTCCACCTCTCTTTGTTCAAAATGTATATATATATATATAATATAGGTTGATAAATCAATATGTATAAATAATAAAATTATCGTAGAAATTGAGCTAAACATGAAATAATATAAAGAAAATAATAAAATATTTTAAATATATCATGACACAATTGACATTAAAAATGTAAAAGTTTGAACATGAGACTCAAAATGCACTTAATTGAAGTAAGGTGTTTTTTCTTAAAAATAATTTTTACACACCATAAATGTACCAAATTAAGTTGTGTGTGTGGGCAAATGGTGTGTTTTGTGCAAACTTTGGTGACAAATAAAAGATACAATAATTAATATTTTAGAAAGTTTTTGTATAATTATACAAAAACTCATGTGAGATGGTCTCACATGTTATTTTTGTGAGACATATATTCTATTTGAGTTATTCATGAAAAAATATTAATTTTTATGTAAAAAAATATTATTTTTTATTATAAATATGATTATTATTGACTCGACTCACGAATAAAGAAACTTACGCTTACATAATATACATACAAAAATATTTATATGGCTCCCAATTTGACATTTTTAGATTATGTATTTAAAAGATATATATATTAATCTAATTTAACATTTTTCAACAATTTAATGTTTTTTTGAAATATTCGATTACTAGAGCATGTGGTCTCGAGTAGACTTTTATCTCGATTTTCGACTATTTATGAATAAATACCTTCGTCTTGCTTTCTTTCGTCCGTTCTCACTCGGAGTTTCAGCCCCTTGAAGTTTTTCTGAGGCTGCTAGTTTTCCAGTTTCGCGGTGCCTTTGGATCCTCAATTTACTCCATGATTTGGTAAGATCTCTTGAATCTTGACGCTTACTTTTATATTCACCTTCGTTGAGAATCGTTTCAATCGCGCCTTCATTTGGTTTTCTTGTTTTACGGTGTGCGTTATTTAGAATAAATTTATAGAAACCGACTCCTTGAAGTCTTGTGGTTTGCATTCCAGATCTCGATAATACTGTTATCCTGCGCGGGAACTTGTTTTCTTTGCATTTTTCTTGATTTCCCGATCTGGGCTATCCAGATCTGACAATAAGACGTAAAAGATGGATTGTATTACCAATTTCAAGATCTGGGTCTTGCTTGTTTTCATGGCGTTCGTTCACCTAGGGCACGGGTTTTACCTCCCTGGTAGTTATCCTCACAAATATGCAGTGGGGGATGCGCTGAATATGAAGGTCAATTCTTTGACTTCAATAGAGACTGAGATGCCCTTTAGCTACTACAGTTTACCGTTTTGTCAGCCAAAAAAGATCAAGGACAGTGCGGAGAATCTTGGTGAGCTGCTTATGGGAGATAGGATAGAGAATTCTCCATATAGGTTTAAGATGTACACGAATCAGACCGAGATTTTCCTGTGCCAAACTAAGCCTTTGTCGTCTGAGGAAACAAAACTTCTGAAAAAGAGGATTGATGAGATGTATCAGGTCAATGTGATTCTTGATAACTTGCCTGCTATTCGGAATGTTCAGAAGGATGGAATTACGTTGAGGTGGACTGGTTACCTAGTTGGTGCTAAGACGCTGGATGGCTACTTTTTGTTTAATCACTTGAAATTTACAGTCCTTGTACATAAATACGAGGAGCCCAACGTGGCTCATGTTATGGGTACTGGGGATGCGGCTGAGATGATACCTACTGGTGGAAACTCAGGTTCCGAAGCACCTGGGTACATGGTTGTTGGTTTTGAGGTGGAGCCTTGTAGTTTCAGGCACAATGCTGACTTTGTGAAGAAGTTGGACGTGTATAACAAGTACCCAGCATCAATTAAATGTGATGGGAGTGCACCTGCCATGGCTATTAAAGAGAACGAGCCGCTGGTTTTTACGTATGAGGTGTCATTTGTTGAGAGGGACATCAAGTGGCCGTCAAGATGGGATGCATATTTGAAAATGGAGGGAGCGAAAGTTCATTGGTTCTCGATTCTGAACTCCCTCATGGTAGTCACTTTCTTGGCCGGAATTGTTCTTGTAATATTTTTGAGGACTGTTAGGCGAGATCTTACTCGGTACGAGGAGCTCGACAAGGAAGCTCAAGCCCAGATGAACGAGGAGTTGTCCGGATGGAAACTCATTGTGGGTGATGTTTTTCGTGTGCCTACTAATCCATCCCTTTTGTGCGTGATGGTTGGAGATGGAGTTCAGATTATTGGAATGGCTGTTGTGACGATCTTGTTTTCTGCCCTTGGATTTATGTCCCCAGCATCCCGTGGTACACTGATAACTGGTATGCTGTTTTTCTACATGATTCTTGGAATCGCTGCTGGATATGTTGCAGTTCGGATGTGGACTACTATCTTCAATGGAAATAAAACGGGATGGGTTTCGGTCTCGTGGAAGGTTGCTTGTTTCTTCCCCGGTATATCCTTCCTCATTCTTACAACTTTGAATTTCCTATTATGGGGTAGTCACAGCACAGGAGCAATTCCATTTTCATTGTTTGTCGTACTTATTTTGCTGTGGTTCTGTATCTCGGTTCCGCTTACCCTCGTTGGTGGTTACTATGGTGCAAAGGCGCCTCATTTTGAATATCCTGTTCGAACTAACCAAATTCCCCGCGAAATCCCTCCTCAGAAGTGCCCATCTTGGCTTTTGGTTCTAGGGGCTGGTACCCTTCCTTTTGGAACACTTTTCATCGAGCTTTTCTTCATCATGTCAAGCATCTGGATGGGTCGCGTGTACTATGTTTTTGGATTTCTCCTCATAGTTCTTATGCTTTTGGTGGTAGTCTGTGCTGAAGTATCCCTTGTTCTCACTTACATGCATCTTTGTGTGGAAGATTGGAAATGGTGGTGGAAATCTTTCTTTGCTTCCGGTTCTGTCGCGTTATACATTTTCTTGTACTCTATCAACTACCTGATATTTGATCTTAAGAGCTTGAATGGTCCTGTCTCTGCGACCCTTTACTTGGGTTATTCACTTTTCATGGTCCTAGCCATTATGCTCGCTACTGGCACGGTTGGCCTTCTTTCATCATTCTGGTTTGTGCATTACTTGTTTTCTTCCGTGAAGCTGGACTAAACTCATCTTGGGTCATATACCATGGATCGTATCAGATGCAAATGCTTTACAAATTTTGTTCGTATTTTCTTGTTTTCGGTGTATTTGCTAGCTAGCTTACTAAAATTTGCATTGATGGCAGGATTTTATTCCATATAAGGCAAAATGAGACCTTTTGTGCGATGTTTGTTTTATGGATTTGTATAATGTGGCTTTTAGTGTCTGTTCGTTTCCCTCTTATCTCTATCTATAGAGCATTCGTTGGATCTTGAGTCGAGATTTTGGCTCGAGCTGCTCGAGCCCCTTTTTCGAGTTTTCAAATCGAGAATATATGATACAAGCTCGAATATATACGTTTAGCGACTCGAGTTTGAACTATATCTGCCTGTTTCTTGCGCTACTTAAATTGTTATGCAGGAAACTTGAGTTTGGATCATATTTCTCCTTTTATTTGTTTTTTTTTAAAAATATTTATTGTCATGCATTGATTTCTTCATGTACGAGTGAAGACTTTTTAGAGAGATTTAAATGATGGTGATACTTCGTTTTCAATAAATTGAATGCCCGGAAGCTTTTCAATCTCAAGTTTGAAAAACTTGATAACTTGTGAGATGGGTTTTGCCTCAATTGTAAATAAAGACTAAATAAAAAAGACCACATCTGTATTGATATTTTATATGTAAATTTTCTTGTGCTTTTTTTAAAAAAACAGAAAACTTAAAATAAAAAATACTAAAATATGCAAATACCTTGTGTTTTGTTTGGACATAAGGATTTTTTTTGATTTGATCTGGAGAGATTTGAAATGACATTATCTNGGCCTCGATCCAAACAGCCTTAGGTTGTGTGTGTATGGACATATTTAAATTTATGGAGGATTTTAAAAAAAAGATTTGGAATGTATGAATTTCAAATGACTACGTTGGAGAGTAAATTTGAAATCGAAACAAAAAATATACTTAGACAACACAAGAGACTTCAAATTTTTTGTTGTAATTGTGAGTCTATTTTTTTGGTAGGTCTTATGTGAGATGGTTTCACAAATTTATATTCGTGAGATGGGTCGACTCGGTTCATATTTACAATGAAAAATAATATTTTTCATAGGTGAGGTCGGGTCGAAAATTCGTTTTTTCATTGTAATTTTGAGCCTATTTTTTTGTAGGTTCCATGGATTTATATTTGTGAGACGGGTTGATTCGATCTATAATAATATTTTTCATAGATGAGGTGAGGTAGAAAATTTGTGTCATGGAATTCAATTGTGAGACGATTTGTTATGAGTTTTATGATTTTTTTAAGAAACTTCTGAGCCATTTTTAAATTTTTTTTATACAATGGATGACAAGGACAAACCATACGAGTGGGAATCTAGCCCAATATGGGGATTTCACGTTTACCACGCTAGACTATTTGACAAAATTTTAAATCAAATCCACTCGAAACCAATTACGACCAGCCACCTTAGATCCCACGTTCTTCATTATTACTGATTGGTTTCGTCTGTTTAATGGATGATATAACAAAGTTCCTTTAAAAAAATATATAAATTAATAATTACAAATAGATAAATAATATATTTTATTATAAAAAACAAGTCATCTATACTATATTATTAATTTGAGACCCTTAGAATAACTAACTTTTGGTTTCATGATATGTTTTAATAATTATATATATTAATAAAGTTTTAAAAATTTAATGTAAGTCACATTTAGTTTAGCGGATATAAATTTTGTTTCCTAAGCATCAAGTTTTAGGTTCAATTCCTACTTTGGTCTTTTTTCTATTTATTTTTTTAATTTATATATCAAAATTACAATATAGTCTTTCACTATTTTTTATAATTACATTTTCATCTTCATTTAAATATAAATAAAAAATTATAAAAATATTATACAAGCATACGACTCATTGGTCGATTAACTAGTTAGTTATTGTTATCTTTGATTTATGTGCTCCAAAATATCTATGTTAAAATTTGATCAAAGGGGTTGGCCGAAAGACCACGTGCGGGTTCATGCAACAATGCTGCCCACAAATGTCGCTCGTGCAAACACTCCCCCTTTTCTTTGATTAACCTACGCCCATCGATTCCCACCAACAAATGCAACAGAATACCCAACAGAAAATCATTTTTCCCAATAGACTAGGCAGGCAGGAAGTATCGCATGGCGACAGGGGCAGCCGGCGGAGACGGGCTTCTCCGGGGCATGTTCGAGGGCTGCATCTCCGGCGGAGACATGAGCATCAAACGGCGGCCGTATCACAAGAACTGCGGCTGCGCTCTACACGAGTCGCGCGGTAGCTGCAAGCATTCGTCCCGTAACAGCGTCGTTTCGTATCCCATCAGGCGGTCGTGGAGCGAGGGCTGCCTGTCGCTAATGACTGCCGCCGGCCAATCCTCGCCGTGTTCCTCCCCCAACCCTGCCGCGGGGGGGATCAAAAGAGTGCAGACGCAATTGGTGCTGTGCAAAGAGGAAAACGAAGAGGGTGAGGCGAGTGCCTGATTTATTGGTCTCTCTTTTACTTCTTCGGATGGGATTTGATGTTGTAAAATCATTTCGAATTCTCTTGCATTATAGTCTACAACATATGCTTGATTATGGTGAGTCCGATTTTTACTGTTTATATAACAAATCAAATCATTTATAATTTTTAAGAACAAAAAACTCAATTATTATAATAAAATTGGTATATGTATCATTTTCATTTATTATTCTACTTTTTCTTGCCGAGGTAAACGGCGAACCAGATTTTTTTGCAATAAATTTTCCGACAACTCTTGGACGCTCAAGTTTTCATCGTAAGTCCGACGCAGAAACACCTTTTTAGGTGGCGAGACGGACTGGGCAGGGCCAATGTTGTCAATCCAATATTGTCAATCCAACTTACCTAAAGAACAAACCAACTCGAAATCTTCTCGACCACCAGCATCTTGTGGATATCGAAATAATTTACTAGGTTAAACCGTGTGTTGAAATATGAGCAAATTGCGTTGCTCATATTTTTCACAAATGGAACTGTTCATAAGAAATTTTTTTTTTCTCAGGAAAAAAAGAGTCTTGAGAAAAAAAAAATTTCTTTAATATAAGTAAAATAAGCTATCCTTCGAATTAAATTCAATCAGGCTTGGCTGCTTCCTTTTGTTTTGTTTTGTTTTTTTTAATGTATGACAACAAAAAAATTAATTAATTCACTAAAAAGTATCTATAATATAAAATGACGATATGCATGTCAAAAGTGTGGAATTTGATAATTACTGAATATTTGAAAAAGACCTAAAACATGGAAGTTTTGTTTTTCTTTAACCCATCACATTCGATCCATATCTAGAACGAAAATTAATATTTTATAAAAATAATATTTTTTCATGGATCGAGTTGGATATATATTTCATAAAATTGAAGCGTGTGATCGTCTTCTATAATATATATTTTTTTAACTGACAAAAGCTCTAATTTGGGATGATTCATTAGTTAACCTAACGTGTCACCAATAAATGGGCATCACAAGCTAAGGTTTAGGGGAATTCATAATAATATCGTGAGGTAAACAAGAACATCAATTAATGTTCTTGTTACGGCTTGAAAAAGATAATCAGCAAAGAAGCATTAAAGGTTAAAAGTTATGGAAAGAACAGATGATTTTTATGTTAGAAAGCGATTTGCCGGGTTTCATTGATGGCGAAACTCTGCCTCCCCCGCCGGATTCTGATCATGACGGAGAATCTATGGGAAATTTTTGGAGAAGAACAGACAAGCTTATAAAGGGATGAAATTACTTGATGCTGTGGTGGGATTGAACAGTTCCAGGGAACTTTGGTTGGGGTTGGAGAACATATTCAACATGCAGACGAAAGCACACACTATTTCAGTTCGAAACCAGATCACAGTCATTCTTAATATTTACTCGGAGACACTTCTTCATGCGGTTGTGAAGACGGGAAAATCAAATGATCATATCTTGAGAAATTTGTTAGAAATAATCCCTGAAGATGCCCTGGTCTGGAAACGTACTGACACACTGCTGCAGTTGCGATCATGCTGGTGAATAAAAACCCTAATTTGCTATATATTCTAAACGACCATGACATTTTACCAGTTCATGTAGCAGCAATTGGTTACCATAAAGATCGAGACACTTATGTATTTGATATCCAAGTCCGAGATGGACGTGGAGAATAGCCCATTTGCGGGAAAGTTAGGGAGGGGGTGTGCTGTGGGAAAGATAATAGCATCTAAATTTGTTGCTGAGCTAGTGTGAAAATATATATATTTTTATTTGTTCATACAAGATGAATGCTAATTGGAAAAAATAATATTTTTTTATGTCAAAATATTATTTTTCGCTCCAGTTATCCACAGAACAGACTTGTCTTACAAATATAGATCCGTGAAACCATCTCATTTAGACCTACTCTTTGGATTTTAGTCTTGTCAAAGAACTTGGATAATTTTTTTGAGCTTTGATATTTTTTCCCACGAAACCAATAAAACTAACAAATATTGTTTATTTGATACCGATTCTTTCTTATGTGACTCATGTGATAAAAATAAAATTTTATATTACACACATTAAAATATACATAAACAAAGAGAAATGACAAAATTTTTTTCCTCTAATTTAGAAGTATTGGAGTCGTTTTGCTTTATTTCACTTTATTTTTTTGCTTTGTTGAATTATAATGTTTGTAGTATAAGCTTTATTATCGTTAGATGTGCCACATAGCAGAACATCATTGTTAAATAAACTATATTTGATGGATTTAATTATCTTAGATAAAAAAATTTTAAGTTATTGGATGAAAACCAAACTTTTAACCAATTACATGACTAAACCCTAAAACAAGCCAAGTTACTCTAATAAAATTTCAATTTTCTCTAATCTATATTTTGCTCACATAAATGCAGTAGCGATCGAAATGAAAATATACAAAACAGCAAAATGAGCAACCAACTATGGCAAAACTCAATTTGTTATTTGTCTTCAATCACGTGTTTTTACTTGTCAAATAAATGAGTACCGCCCGGGCAAGGGCGACTAAAAGCGTTTGGTTTGAGAGTTTTTCAAGGGAAAGAAAATAAAGTAAAAGGAAAATTATCTCCTCCACATACAAAATCTTTTCCTCCCAAAAGTAGGAGGAAATGGACAGAAACTCATGTTGGGATGATCATTTTACTTTCTTTTGATCTCTTTCATTTTTCACGTTCCAACTTCCAAATTAATTAAGTCTTAGTCTTTTTTCAACATAGTGCTGACGTGACATTAGATACATAAACAATCTCCAACCTCATGACAATTTCTTATGCACATTAGCACACCTGTAAAAATGGACTAAAAATGATAATAAACACTAATTTATCATACTAAAACTAAAATTTGAAAATTTACAGAACTAAAAATGGAAAATTATCAAGTTACTGTATCAACATTGTAATTTTTCCTAAAATTATTTTTAATTAACTTTTTCTAATCTCAATCTTTCATCCAGTGTGATCTACACTCCGTGTCCTGAAAGGCTGAAAGTTTGGTGCCCGACAGACTCTCAATCAGTATAGTAAAATTGTTTAGCGGGCTACGACTTTGTTGGATAAGTTAGAACCAAAAAAAAAAAGAAAAGGAAATACTTCAAGAGCATAAGGTAGATGCCAACGAGTGTCTACTTTAATTCAGCCATGGTAAAGGCCTCAACTGAGTCATGCGAAAAAGATTTAGCTTATTTTCAATGCAAATCACTCCGGATCCTTATATAGGTGAGCGCGAACACGTGAGAAGGCATTTTGACTAAACATTTTTATACTTTCAAAGTGTAATTGTATAAACTAACATACATTATCTTTATTTCCATGGACATCAATGAAATTTATCAAGCATCCTTATTTCGCGATTCTAGCTATTTTGTTCTCAAATCTTATTTTGGAACATGAAGGTATTGCTTTGGAACCATCATTGGGGAAACAGAATGACATTGAGAAGTCATTAAGTTTTGACGATCAAGGGACCAAGTTTGGATGGTCGAGAGACATCTGATGTTGTTTACAATCACACAATCGTAAACAATAAGCCTCAAAAGTATATAATTTTCAAACCATTCTATTTATTTCATTAAATGAAATATTGTCTTTACATCTCCAAAATAACATAATAATATAATGTTTTACAACAGAAAGATGTAAAACACATCTAACAAAAAAGAAACTAAACAACGACAATGATCTTATTTTTCTTCACCATCCTCAAAACTGGATTTGTTCTTCATCCTCTAACTGATCTTTATTCTTATTTGAGAGGAGGTGAATGAATGAGTAATATGGTCATCACTCAGTAAGCGGGGGCGAGAATACTCCTAGTTTAAAAAACAATACATATATGATAGTAGATTTTGACAGCAAATGAGATAATTTTCTGATAACAGTAATCGGAAATGAGGTTATCAATAATAACAGTAATTTTATTTCACCAATGCAGTGAAATAACTATGTTCCTCGTGGCTAAACTGATACCAGTCTCAAATATATTATCTTCTCTAAAGGGTGAGGACATTAATCAATAGCATTCAAAATAATCCCGAATATCCAGTTCATAATTACTAGACGCAGCAAAATCAATAATCATATTTTCAGAAAAAAAAACCATACTTTTAAAATATACATGAAATATATTTTATTTTGACATAAAATACACATTTTAAAACAAAAGCTCACTTCAAAACTTTTATCAAAATATATACACGTAAAAGCTCACTAACTGAGATATGCTCCAAAAACTTGAAGAATTTGCTGGATTTTTCTCTAATGGATCGCCTAAACACAAAGTCTATGCTAGTCTGATTGGACAGAACTTTGGAATGCTTGATAACTTGGCAGCATTCTTTCTTGAAATTTTGGTGTGATTTGGGTGTGTTGCCATGCAAAGACCATCAATTCTTAAATAAATAGATGATATATGTTAGGAATAAATTTCAATCTGTTCACCATCATAAAGGAAATATTACTTCAGAAAATAAAATTACCATTCACCGAAATCACGAGTTCATTATGATGTAGTTTATATTTGCTCACCTCGGTAACTACTTTTGAATAAATCCTGTGCCTTGTGTCAAGAGCATCAAGGATAAGAAAGTAATGTACCAGCAAGCGCTTGAACTCCCCACACTTTTGTGTGAAAGAACAGCGATTCTGCCTCATGACAGTGAAGCTGAACCAATCTACCGATCGACTCTCAATCATCAAGCCATGGAATCCATGAAGTTGTTGAAGTGATCATAGATATGTTTCCCTCAGATGCGTTTGTTAGTGATCCCCAAACAGGAAGCGGCATATTTCCCTCAGATGCGTTTGTTTCTGGTGCAGCTTTACAGATGCAACGCGAATCACAATGGTTTCAGGTAAGAAATCCTTCCAAACTTCAAATAAGTTCACACGAAAAATTTCGAAGCTTGAAAATACACTAAATGAACATTATCCCTCTAAAATTTCAATTTGGTGTATCATATCACCTAGCTAGCTCTTGGTTACGTACGTCCTTGATTACACTTCTTTGTTGTGCTAGATAATTCATCATCATTGTGCTGGAAATGAAAAAATATGTAAACCCCTCCCGTAGGACATGGAAGAACAAAGATGGCCTAACTCCTACGATGTTATTTACTAAAGAACACAAAGATTTAAAAGAACAAGGAGATAATTAAATGGATGAATGAAACTGCAACCTCATGTACCATAGCGGCTGCATTGATTGCTACAGTCGTGTTTGCTTTGTTCACATCCACCACTTCCCTACTTATATTCAACATATGGACCAGGCATTTTCGGCAAGAATAGTAGTCGCGCGCTGTATTAACAAGAAGAAACAAACATATATAGCAAGGCCGGCCTTCTTCAGCTTTATTCATACAAGATATAAAATCTTTCTGTTCATGTTGTAGTGTATCAATAATGTATAAACCAGTGAGTTGGAAAAAAAATCACGCACTTGTTTGTGAAATTTATTCTTGTCAAACTTTATGAGGGTGAACGAAATAGAAAATATCTTCGTTTCATCCATCGTTTGGCCCGTACCCTACAAAAAATTGGCACAAATAATTCTTTTGTTATATATATCCTTCAGTCCATTATCCATAATTTATATATCATGTATTGTTATGTCCCAAGAACCAAACGATATCGTATGAAGGTAGCGATCAAATAAGCCTTTTCAAGTAGAGTAGGTTTCTTGTGAGACGGTCTCACGAATCTTTATCTGTGAGACGGGTCAACCCTACCAATATTCACAATAAAAATTAATATTTTTAGCATAAAAAATAATATTTTTTCATGGATTACCCAAATAAGAGACCCGTCTCACAAAATACGACCCGTGAGATCGTCTCACACAAGTTTTTGCCTTCCAAGTATAAATGAGAAAGTTATTTTTTTTTATATAAATATTTGTTCAAAGTTATTTTGCTACCTCGAAAATAAATCTGAACAATAAAAAATCATATATGGTATTCCATATAGTGGATACAGGGTGGATACAAGGCAAATGCAGGATGTATATATATCAGATGGATGCCAGAAGCTATTTGCGATTTAAAAAGGTATAATATTAGAGGCTATTTTGTAATTTTAAACATGTGACAAAATTATTCTTACCATTTTCAAACATAAATAATTTTCCTAAATGTTTCGAATTTAGAGAAAAAAATTATATATAAAATGTATAATAAAAGAAAATTTCATATTTTTTAAAATGAAACATATTGTTATTTGTGATTATGATTGTTGGATAAATTTTTATAATCAAATCCAATTTTAATTTATCGTTATACAAACCTTGTGTCCATCTTAGTATATTTAATTAAAAATCTACCTCATTTACTAATTAATTTTCAATCAATTGGGTGTAGACTTAATTAAATTTATATAAATACCCTCAAATACTCATTTTCTTTTAACCTTCCATCATGCTTATCTCCAACAAAATTAATATCCAATCACTTATCAATGATTGTTTATCATAATTTATCTGCTTTTTTAAAAATTTTAAATTACTAATTTTTTTTTAACATAAACTTTTGAGTATTTAATTCATCGTGTCAGTCTTGAAAATAACTTGAAAAATTAAATAACACAATAAATTATGTATTTAAAAAAATTATTTATATGAACGCATCTCGTGCAAAAGGCGCTAGTTTTTAATTAGTGATTTGTTAATGATATTCTTTCAATTATTCTTGCACACAATCATTTCTGTATACTTTATGTATTCGATTATTTAGTTGGATCTGAGAAAATCATGGAATATATTAATTATTAAATTTTCTTCAATGGAATCAATTGTGATCTGCTACCTCCAAATGCAATCTCCAATAGTGATTCTCCATTTTGGAGGATCACTATTCATTTGAAGATCAATATGAAGATTCCACCAAATTAATGAAATGTCATCATAAGAATTGCAAAATAGTCTTTTTGTATTTTTTATGTATTTGTTTTGCTCCATTTTATATTATTATATTTCAAATTATTTAATTAATTAATTTTAATGTTAAATAATTTTTATACTTAGTTAATTTATTTTAATTGTTTTATTATTTTCGTGAATTAATTATAAGTCTATTGTTTATAATAATCATGAAATGTAAATAATAATAAACAAGATAATNAATTAATTAATTTTAATGTTAAATAGTTTTTATACTTAGTTAATTTATTTTAATTGCTTTATTATTTCCGTGAATTAGTTATAAGTCTATTGTTTATAATAATCATGAAATTGAAATAATAAACAAGATAATGATCACAAAAATTAATAACATAATTTGTTAGAAACACTTATTGTTTATTTAATTTATTTAACTTCATAAACATGCGATTTTTTAGATGATAAACAGTAGACAATACTAAAAGACATCACAAACAATTAAATGTTTGTCGAATTAATTATGTTTGTCGTACTTTATATTTTATTTTTATATTATGAATGTTGTATTTTGTCGTTTTCGTTTTTCGTGCAAAAAAAATTGTATTATTTTAAATAAATTGAGTTTAATACATGTTTTATTGTATTATGTTTATCGAATCAATTAAGTTCGGTTATATAATACATTATGTAATTATATAATTATATGTGTGTGTTTTTGGAAATGAAAAAAAAAAATGGAGTATTTTGTAATATTTTTAGAGGATATGGGTTGGAGAATGTTCTTAAAAATAGAGATCACAGATCTATGTTTTAGAGGATAGATGATGAAAAATAGAGGATATGGGTTGAATATGACCTAAATAAGTTATTTAAATAATCACTTATCATTCGGTGCGAATTATGATATTCAATATCCTCACTTCACATCGCGTTTGACTCAAGTTTTACAATAATCGGAGCTAAAAAATAGCTATGATATCCTTATCTTTCAATTTTTCATCTCAGCATTAATTAATTATAAGCAAAAACTTGTGTGAGACTGTCTCACGGGTTGTATTTGTGAGACAGACATTTTATTTGGGTTATCCATGAAAAAGTATTAATTTTTATGCTAAAAGTATTACTTTTTGTTGTGTATATGAGTAGGGTTGACCCGTCTCACAGATTAGGATCTGTGAGACGGTCTCACATGAGACCCACTCTTAATTATATGTGCCAAACATTTGTACTTTTGGATTGGAACATATTATTTGAGTTATAGATTTCTAAAGAATGGATTTGAAATGACTCTAAGGACCGTGTTTTTGCTTTAAGAACAACTTAAAATCTAAGCCAAAGAATTTGACATTATATTTGTGGATTTGAAAATCACATAATAATTTGAACATAAATACACTTGAGGAGGTAATTTTCTTAATAAAAAAAGAGTTGAACGAGATTAAAAAAAGAAATATCCCGAAATGCTAGTTTTCCAAGATGAATATCATATAGTGTTGAAAGTGGAAAAAGAAGAAGAAGAAAGTCAAATGTATTAATTGTCTTATGGTATTAATTAGAATTTGAAATATATATAGAAGTAATAAATCATGATAGTGAGTGTTGAACACGTAAAATATTCAAAGCTTGAAGATGATTTTTCAGTGGAATTAATTTACGTATGAATTAAATATCAGTACTTAACATTCAATTCAAAATAGTTTGAGGAAATACAAATTTTAACAGCTTTAATTAATTAATTAATATTTGACAACAACTATCAGCTGTATATAAGTTTATTGAGATATATAAAATATTTTTTAATGCCCTAATAATCCACAGTGTTTCAAATTCTAAGGCATATTAAAAAGCAAAAAAATTACTAAAATATGATCAATTAATAATTATAAATATTTTTAATCTAAAATTCAAATTAATTATAATTTAAAATATGTGATAAAGAAGTAAAAATTAAATACATTTTTTTTGCCTTGATTTGAATTTAACACATGATACTACAATAAACTTACAACTTACCAAAATTCGCTCTATATAATTTTTTTGTCATCTAATTAGTTAAAATGTGTTCTTAGTGCAATAACTTGGTCTTGTGTTTGCTGTTTTCGTTTGGTTTATGAGACTGATAGTGCTGACGTATCTGACACCATTTCAATATTTCGAAAAAAAAGTTGGGTCATAAGCGCAAAAAAGACAGATTTAACGATAAAACTCGATTTCTAATCTGATGATCAACGAAAGTACTTTCAGACGACCGATTTTTTTTTTTTTTTTTTTTTTTTTTTTTTTTTTTTTTTTNACGAAAGTACTTTCAGATGACCGATTTTTTTTTTTTTTTGGCTCGTGTTTTCTATTGTGGAATCTATGGGATTACGGTTGAGCATTCGGATCAAACTGCTATAGGAATCTATCTTTTTTTGTGTGTGCAAACATATATTAGGCGAGGCAAGGATTAACGAGCTAGTTTGGGAATCCAAAGTGGAGAATGGTCGGAAGTTGAGTCATCCTACCTTTTGTTCATACAAACAACACTGACTTATTTATTTTTTGGGCATGTAAAAAAGGTCTAGTGATTGATATCTTGATATGTTATACTAAATGGTTGCGTGTTTGGATCCGATTCATTGTGCAGTCGTGTTTGCGTCCTATTCGCCACCGTTTTACAAGATGGTTAATTCAAATGGTTATGGGAATGAGTTATATATAACCCATTTAAAATCATTTCAAATATATTTTTATAACCCATGTAACATAGGGACATCACATATTACAGATAGTGTCCAGTGAGATCTTACAGGGTCCATATATTAAGCATATCCTATCTAAACATATCATCAATGTGAATGATGGAACCTAGCTCCTAAATTATTCATCCACACTTTCGTGGAACTTTCTTCACCCAACCCCGGTGACCCGGGTGGGGTGTATATATATATATAAATATTATATATATAGTTTTGATATGATAAACATTCTCTATATGTATATTTATGAGTATCGCTGAGTGGCTTCATGTATATTCAATCAGTCGTGTTCAAAAAGGTGTCCACAAATGAATGCTCACAATATCAAAATTATATATATATATATATATACTCTTTCCCCGTAGAATAATTTCATTAAATTGAAAAATGTAATATTGAGCAGTACCACCAAAAGCCTATATTTCACCTAACTTCAATTCCCACAAGATCAGAGAAACAGAGTATAATTTGTCTTACCAAGAATCCATCCATCAATTAAATGGCAGGCATGCTACCTGGAGTGGAAGCTGCAAGAAGAAGAAAATGCCACCAGAGCTCCGAACTACTCCCGTACACAACCGCCTACGGTGGCTTCTCCACAAGGCGCTCTTCTCTGATTTCAGTCTCTTTCATGGTACAAATCATCGGATAATCCAATCCAAATCTACTATACATGCATATAATATTTATGTTGAATTTTTTATTTAAATGTACTTTTTCTTCTTTCTTGGAATATTTAATCTGCAGCGGAATCCAGCGAAGCAGGCATTGTTTGATGACAGCAAGCTTGGTGCGGAAGCGAGGGAGGCGAAGAAGAGGCTGGATGCAAGGCTGCAGCATCGATGGAAGTCCCAAAGCAAAAGGTTGGTTGGTGGAGACGATAATTTCAATGAATTTACAAGTACTATAATTATTATTTCTTGAAATTGCAGATTCTTGGCTCGAATTATTTAGGTTTTGAAGTCAGCATCATTTCATCGCATGACGTAAATAAATAAGAAATCATGAAATAATCATAACACGTAATCTTGGCTATGAATTTGGAATATAAGGACAAATTGATTTTTAATTTGAAAAAATATCGGTTTTATCAGTTCAATGTCTATTGTTTCGTCTAGAAATTAACTGATTAAATCGAAACCATCGGAGTTTATAATTTTGGAGTAGGTCTTTTGTGAGACGGTTTCACGAATATTTATTTGTGAGATGGGTGAATACTACCGATATTCACAATAAAAAGTAATATTATTAGCATAAAAATTAATATTTTTTCATGGATGACTCAAATTAGAGATCTGTCTCACAAAATACGATTCGAGACCGTCTCACACAAGTTTTGCAATAATTGATGGTTTTACAATTTTTTTTAGAATTTTAATAGTGAGACTAATGATTTTTAAAACAAATCAGTTTGATTAAATTTAATTTAGTTTAGACTTTAATAATTCAACAGAAGTGAGAAGATTAAGATGTAGATCCAAAAGTTCTCAAGCAAGGGACGAAAATAATAAATTTTTAAAATTTATGATTGTGAAATTATATTTGTATGTATATAATATATAAAAATATAAAAGTATCTTTTAAAATTTTAGTGGAAATCCACCGTGTCACCCAATTTCTTTTGTCCCACTATTGGTCATAATCATCGTCCCTAATATCAAATCAGTTGAAAGTGTCATTGACGTTATATGTCTGGATCAATGGTATTCACTGAATTTGCAGTGATATATAAAATATCTCTTTAAAATTTATACTTTAATTAGTTCAAATTTTATGATAGAAATTTGTTAATCCAATTTTTTTATGTAATTAATATTTATTTACATGTGGATGATTTCAGATCACCGGGTGAACCAAATAATCCGGCGAAAGAAGAGGTTAGAACGATATCGAAAAAACTAAAATGGTTAAAAATAAAGTGGAAATCAAGTGAAGAAGAAGAATGTGCAGTTTGTTTGGAGCAAGTGAAGGGAGAGGGAGAGAGCATAATGCATTTGCTTTGTGCTCATAAGTTTCACACAAAGTGTTTGGTGCCATGGTTGGAGACCAATGCAAATTGCCCTTGTTGTAGAATGAAAATTCCTTAATAAACATTTTAAATAAATATGTTTAACTGATATATAATAAAATTAATATATAAAAAATTGAACTAAAAGTGATGATTATGTTGTTAGATTAAAAAATTGGACTAAATAATATTTTAAAAAAGGATGTGAAAGAACTGATCTATATGTTACATATGGTACTATACATATAAGAACACCTATAATGGGGTGTTATCCATTGTTAGAAGAGAGAAGGGCGTTCAATTGTTTGATATAATATAAAATTCAAAACATATAATAATAATATTTTAATTTAAACACATAATAACAAACATCGTCTAAAATAATTTTGTTTCATTTTAAATATTTTAATTTAAGAATCCAATTGTCTAAGCTATTAATTACTCTACAAAGAAACAATTGTTTCAAAAATTCAAATATTTCACAAAACAAATATTACAGATAAAAACTTATGATATCATGTTTATTTTCTATATTTCTTCGTATCAATGTTAAACCAGGATATCCTAATCGATCATATCAATTGATGAATATCGAAAAATTATCAAGTACCATGCTTGATTCAATTGAATTTATATGTGTATAATGCAATCCAGTAGGGAGCATTAATAGTTTTTCAACTACATATTTCTTTTCTGATTTATATGTAGTAAGATACATATATTTATCATTTCTTTCATTTATTGTTTGAGTATCATGTCCATAGGAATATATGTCATTAAAACTCAAAAAATTTCTTTTCGATTGTGGTGAATACAAAGCATCATTTATCAAAAATTTTATACCATTATGTGACAAAAAATGTGTTTTATCACAGCTTTTAATCAAGTCTACATGACCTGATATTGTATTTATCGTTGTTTTTGTTGGTTTTAGTTCCTAGAAATATCTTTCATTTCGGAGAATAGTGTGTGTTGTACCACTATCAGTTATACAAACTTATATGAGATTAGTTCCTTGTTTAACTTTGTTCATAGCAGTTTTCATATTTAAACTTAAAAAAATATGCAATGAAAAAAATTACTGACAATACATATGTAATTTATTGAAAAATATAAGAGATATCATAATTATACAATAAAACATTAGCATATCAGCACATGAAAAATAACATATTTTACATTTCAATTCCACAATATGTTTCGTTATCAGATAAATCATTCAGAAAATCTGCAGCATCAAAATGAGTTGAGTCACTCAAACGGTCACCGTGTTCAGTGAAGTTGGTCTCTTTTTCTTTTGTCTTTATTGATTCTTTATAGAGCTTACAAAAGTGCTCGAGGGCTCGAAAAATACGATACCAATGTCTTGTAGTGCCGCATCTAAAACAGGAATTTTCAAATTGTTTTGAGTGATTTTCAATAACACCCATGTTTTCATTATGTCTTTTTAGTGAGTGGTTCTTGACGTCCTTTTGAGATGATTTATAGAAATAACTATCTCGATTGTTTTCAAAACCACGGCCGCGAGTACGACCACGACCACTTCCACGTCCACGACCATGACCACGACCTCGACCAAAACCTTGTCTTTGAATTTGATTTTGGTTTTCAGATTTAAATTTATTTTTACTTACAACATTTACTTCTGAAAATGCTGTTGATCCAGTGGGTCGGGACTGATGATTTCTCATCAGTAGCTTGTTGTTCTTTTCCGTCACAAGAAGACATGAGATACGTTCAGAATATCACGCAAATCCATGCACTCTATATTGTTGTTGTAGAGTTATATTTTATTGCGTGAAAAGTGAAAAATATTTTTTCAAGCATTTTCGATTCCGTAATCTAATGTCGACAAAATTTTAATTGCGAGATTATTCGATACATCGCCGAGTTGTAATCACTGACTTTCTTAAAATCTTGGAATCTTAACGTATTCCATTCATCACGGGGGGTCGGGAGTATAACTTTTCCTATATGTTCAAATCTTTCCTTTAATCCTTTTCATAAAGCCATAAGATTTTTTTCAATGATATATTCACATTTTAATCATTCATCAAGATGTCGACGTAAAAATATCATAGCTTTTGTTTTTTCTTATGATGATGAGATACCGTTTTTTTATGGTCTCATTTAGACCCAATGACTCAAGATGCATTACTACATCGAGAGTCCATGGCATATAATTTTTTCTTGTAATGTCGAGTGCAACAAATTCGAGCTTTGTCAAATTTGGCATGATGGTCCTGTAAAAATAACAATGCATTTTATTAGTTAAGTTCTAAATCTATTGATATGACAATACAAAGTAACAGATAAACTATAAGTACAAGTATTTTTAAAAATAAAGAAAAAATGTGAGGCGGATATTCTCCGATAAATACAAGACTAGTGAGTATATTAACCAAAATAATTATACAAAATAATCTTGAAAGAACCATCTTCTCTTTCTTCTTCAAAGATTTTGATGAAGAAAATTTTTAGAGAGGAAGAGTAAGTTTGAAGTGATTGAATGTGTTTATAAAATCATATTTATAGGGTAAAAACTAGTCGTTTATGACCGTTACAAAATCTTAAAAAAATAAATGTATGTATATGTACTTTTTATGATAATAATATGATGTATATAATGTTAGTCATGTTTAAATAATTATGTATATTATATCACATTATTATAATGAGGTGTCAGGTACTCCTTTTATATAATACTGTGACATTATACAAATATATATATATATATATATATATATAAAATTAATATATAGCACAATAAAATATATAAGAGTGAAATAATCACATCACGTTATTATAATGAGGTTTTATAGACTCTTTTTATATAACTAGGTAAAGACACGTGCGACGCACGTAAAAATACATTTTTATTGTCAATAATTGTTGTTAAAGAAATGAGATCGGAAGATATTAATGTACAGAAAATTATATATTAATGATTTTCATGTTATTTTAGTCAATAGAAAATGAGTAATGCTACATGTACAACCAAATTTGTACAATAATTCTTACAACACAAAAAAATCAATACAAAAATTTTATTTATCAAAATCTCACGATAAATTAAATATAAAATATCATTAGACATTAACAAAATCTCACGATATAATTGTTGTAAATATCGCAGTACGATATATTGGTTGTTCTTTTAACATTATCCGTAGGAAATTCAATGTAATATAATTTGTATAACAAGTATAAAATAAAATGAGTGCAAAAGATATTTGTTTAAAAATTTTATGTGTTATAAATCTAAGGTTATTCTTGAATGGAACGATTTCAATACATTCAAATGTATTTTTGTTATTTAGTGAAGTAACATCGTAAACTTCAAATCCACTCATTTTATGTATATATAGTAGTATTTCATGTTGATTATGATATATTTCAAGTCCACCCAGTAATGATGTAATTTGAAATTCATTCTACTTTATATAAATAATAATATGTGAATAAGTCATGTGTAGATTCAATATTTGATATATTGTTTCATTGTTAACAATAAAATTATAATTCTAATACATAAATTTGAAATCAATTCATCCAAGCGCAATCTAAATAAATTAATAATTGTTGAAAAACATATTAGTAATAAATCTTATAATTTTGTATAAATTAGACATTGGAGAAAATATAATATAGAATTGATATCATAATAATAATTAAAATTAAATTTGAGAGAAGAAAAAATTATAATACATAGCGTTGACCACTTATTTTACCATGTGTTAATGATTTATGAAAATTAAAAATACAATATAGATAATATATTTTAAATTTTAAATTAAATTATTGTGTCAAATGTTTTTTTCTTTTATATTTTCAATTTTTATTCTTACACGATTTTTTATTTTTTTTGTCATCAGCTTTTTCTTCTTTGTGAAAAAAACAATATTCTCATCATCTTCATTAGCAAATCTTATGGTGCTGTCGACATCAATCATTTGCAGTTTCATATCTGTATTTTTTAATTTTTTTTGTTGGACAATTTTTTTTATTATAATTTTGATGCTGAAAATATTTCTCTGCAATAATTTAATTATCCTCAATATTCATTCTTGTGTTGTTATCATATTCTATTACTTATATTTCAATATTGTTACAATTCATGAGACAATTGATGATCGTCTTTTTTTTTATTTCTTATTGTTCGGAATCTACTGATATCTTTTTTCATTCAATGCTTCGTTATTGAAATTTTTTCATATATTTTGAATGTGTTCAATTATAAATTATTTAAATCATTTTCTCAATTTTGAGAAGAAATGTATATTCTTCTCCATTTGATGCCTCTACAGGTCTCCACACAAATTAAGTATTTTTTAGAATTTTTTTTAATCTACAAGCAAATAAAACCAAAGAATTTTGTTATTTTTAAGTCTTCTACAGATTATGTTTCTTTTTTGTAAAAAATCTTTTAACTTAACCTACAAACAAATAAAACCAATGAATTTTGGTTTTTTAATCTTCTAGACAACTGAAAAATATGATTTAATTAATATGATATTATTTTATCAAAAATTGTTCAACTCTTAGTGATATAACAGATTTATGCAATATATTATTTAAATACAAAAATTCAAAATTATGATCAACATATATTTTTTATATTTCATACTATATTATTGGAAGTATTAAATTTTTATATATTAATTTTTTTCTTGAGAAACTTCTTGCATATATAAACTCATTCAAAAGATCATAGATTTACAAAATAAAACAAATCATATTAAATTTAATATTTTGTGAAAAATATATGTTCACTTCATCTATAAGCAAATAAAAACCAAATAATTTTGACCTTTCTTATTATCAATCATAAGGAGAAATATTGAGTAATGCTAATGAATAATATAAATTTTTGTAAAGATTTATTCATAATAATTTTAAAATTTTACCTTCAAAGATATGTCATTTCAGATTACATAAAGCTATAATTGATTTGTTTATATCCATCTTTTATAAAAATACATTTTCGTCAATTGCA
>NC_133322.1:5160209-5272871 GCF_012295235.1 Primulina huaijiensis
AAAAAAATTAATTATATATGCTATACGTAGAATAACATGATAAGTATATAATAATATAATAATATGAAGTTTAATACTAACATATTTTTTTGTTTTTAAACTAAGAATTGAAAATAAAGAGTTTAATAAATTATTTAGTAGAATTCAATTATGATAGTTAATATATTAATAATATCATAAAATATGAATATCTTATAAAAATTCAAATATTTTAGCTATGAATAATAAGAAATTTAAAGGTTTTAATAACAGTTTTTAACTCGATCATTATTTTCAGAAATACTGTAACCAAAATCAGAACTAATTTTTCTTGATTTCAGTTCCAAAATCAGTTCTCATAATATATAAATTTAACGCATAACTGTTAAATAATTAATTTTATTATCTCAATATTTAGTATTAAGCAATGATCGATGTCATTTGACATATTACCATATATCATTGTGCACCAACTCACCCACTTTATAAATGGGTCATATGCAATTGATTTGGGATTTCACTTTCTATCCATTCGTAAAAGGTCCCCCCCATCTGATTCATGGTAATGGTCTCATCTAGTCGCTGTTGTAAAGTTGAACCGAACCAATAATAATAATAAAAAACTTTTAAACCAGATTGTGGCTTGTGATTCGGTTTTTTTTTTTTGGTCGATTTGAATCGGTTTGGTTTGATATGATCATACCCAATTCATAAGCATGCTTGGTTTGTTATTTAATAAAATCGATAAATTTGTTTTGCTTCGAATCTTTTATTACTAATCTAACCAAAAATTGCTCAACGAAGAGTTTTTTGGAAAAAAAAAAAAGAGGAAAAACGGTGTTTAGTTTAGAAATGATTGCATTATTTGTTTTTCTAAATATTTGAATTGAATACAAGTAAAAAAGAAGTTTCAAAAAATTTGTAAACATTCACGTGTTGGATGTGAAATAATACGATGTTGTGTTTAAATTGATGAATTTCAAATATATTTTTGTTGTTTTGAGAAGTAAGACCATAAACTTCAAATTCATCTATTACATTTTTATATAATAATATTTAATGTTAATTAGGATAGATAATAATATTCAATGATGGTGTCATTTGAAATTCATTTTAATTTATATTACTAATATCTAAATAATTAAGAACCGAATTTAAGATTAGCACATTTGATTTTTTGGTCTATTTGCGATTTTGATATTATATTTTATCAAATTTAAGTTTTATTCCGTTAATTTTTTTTTATATGTTCCATTCTAATTTAATTGCGGTCGCTATTAGATGTCACTACGTATACACAAAAATTGCTTGCCAGCTTGTAGTTTGGCTCATTCATTGAACACTGAAGAAAGCAGTTGGAAGGAGCCCACAAATCAAATGAGCTTTGAAAGGCAGTCCTTTTATCCACAAGAAGTTACTTCCGATCCATATACTGTCCAAACATGATTGAAACTCCAACCATATCACAAACAAGTCTTAGCTACGTTAATTAAGTAGCACGGTTTATAGGCTGGATTCCATCTCGTGGATAGTTTCTCGCCTTTTCGTTTTTGGGTATTTCTGATCAGAAGCACGTTATGGCTTATGTGGATGAGCATTACTTTTTCAACTTTATAAAAGAAAGAGAATGGTTAAGAGGGCGGGGTGATCGCCGGTACTATATATGAGGTTGTACGGATAATGAGTAGCTCCTGACAGGTTTCTAGGCGAAGGGAACATAAATGAACCGAACTCACATCGGAATGAGAGAGATTCAAAAACTGTTCAAGTATGAGAATGTGCAGTTGAAGAGTGTTTAAAAGATTTGATAGGTACTATTCATATCAAGAATGTACATAATCTTTTCAGAAGCTCATTATATAAGAACTCCAAAATTAAGTGTGCTTGACTTGGGGCAATTTTGGGATGTGCGAACCCATGAGAAGTTTTCTAGGGTGTGTGTGAGTGATTACATAAGCTCGCTAGAAAGACTCGTCTTGGTACAGTGAGTACATTTGTCGAATCTTGAGCGCTACAAAAAAAACTATCCTTTCTCCACGCAAATACTGAATGAGCTCTTGTCTGTCCACTACAAGTCAACCAAAATTAGACACTATTACGGAACACTGGTCCAGATGAACATTTGGTTCGGATCCAGAACATGGTCATGCTGCATTGTTACGAAGACAAAATTAAGTGTAAAACTTTCTTGACCACGTTGGTAGACTCAGCCCAATGACGGTTTGACAAACTCGGTCCACAGATTATCCTCTCTTTCGAAGATTTCAAGAACATTTTCTTGCATCACTTCAGTAGCAGTAAAAGATATAAGAAGACCGCTTTTTGCTTGTTCAAGGTGAAGCAGAATGGGGATGAGTCATTGCAGTTGTATATCCGCAAGTTTAACAAATCGGCCCTGGAACTACCATTATGTGCTCCTGAAACTAAATTCACAACTTTCACGCAGAGACTCCAGGAACGAGATTTCTTCCGGTCTTTGGTAAAGAACTGCCCCAAGATTTTGAAGATATGATATCTCGGGCAGAAAAGTACATCAATATAGAAGATGCTTAGAGGCAAAAGATGGAATCCATAGAAGAAAGAATGAGGGGAACGTCTATGAAGAACAAAAGACCTGGTCCAGAAAGGAAACCCTCTCAGGAGATTTTCTAAATCATTAACATGATAAATCAGTGTCCATGACAATACCACATATATTATGGGTGGCTATCCCTACTATTAGAAGGCATGGCATGTGTAGATGTCTAATCAGAAACAGTGTCCGGCTGCTGAATCGATGTCACATTCTCCCCTATAAATACTCATATTTGTTCATTCATTTATGACATGAGATATTGTATTCCACTGCATTCACTATATATTCTCTATAAAAATTTTTCCTTTGTGTGGGTATCCAACTGACTTGAACGTTGTAGTTGCTACGTCGAAAAATCTTACGGCTCCCCTCTAACGTTCTTTGCTTTCCAAGTATACAGAACACTCATCCCGGTTCCCAGCGCTTCCAGGGTAGAAACATAACCCGACCCAATAAATTGTCCATCCAACTCACCTAATTTAGTCGGTTGCATCACACAGAAAAAAATATTGCTTTAAACTATTATGTTTTATATTTAGGTTCTTTGAACCATGGATCTGAAGTTCAAACCCCGCCTAATCATTAAAACTCCGACCCCCAGTACTTGAAAACATCAACATTAGGTATATCTCCTTGAAATTAAAAACTGGAAAAATTACCTTGGGAAAATTAGTTGGGGCAATTATATCAGTATCTCTTGGGAAATTTGAAAAAAAAAAACGAAAAATCTCATGTGTGATATCAATTGAATTTAAAACTTCGCGTTTTTTAAAATCAGACGTAAAAATAATTGTAAATGTGGTAAATACGTGTGAGTTTTTAAAACTAAGGTGTTAAATATGGTTGATTTTAGAAAACACATTGGTGTAAGTAAAGGCTATTAATTTTTTCAGAAGATTGTATTTTCCCATTATATTGTATTAAAAATAATGAATGTATTGTGAAAGTGTGTTAAATCTATAATTTTAGAAATGAGATATCATAAAACTTAGTACATGTTTTTTCTGTTTATATTTTCCTTAAATGATAATATTTCAAAAAAAATTAAGTTTATATGTTTCCTCAAATGGCTGTAACTATGATAAAGAATTCCAAGAACCAAGCAAATAAATCTCATGATCCTAATTCGGATCGATCTTGATTCATCAAAGAAAATCGAGAGGGAGCAAAGACGGGCATCATCTGTTCGTGAAATCGCCATCAATAACCGAGCGACGACATTCCACAGGTACCAATTAATCGTCTGGTGAAGCTAGACATATATATAATACTTTTGCAAGAAGAAAACCTCATATCCACAATTAATATTTTCAACAAATTTAGCTTTCGAATGCACATATTATATAATGATTTTAGTTTATCATAATCTGCATGTATAGTATCATGTCAATTCTTCGTATTAAAAAATGACGAAAATTAGAATTTTTCCCACTAGTAATATCACAATATACTATAAACAATCTACGAAAACTCACTCGTTCTCGTCAAAATGTTTTCTCAAGACCCCAAAATGCCGACAAACATTTCATATATGCTTATGTGAAGGAAATCTCAAATGCTCACCAAAAGAAAGAGGAAAAACGAGATTATAATAATTAAAATTAGTACAAAAATCATTTAGACGGGTATAATATATATATATATATATATATATAATATCATGAAATCCTAAGAAACCATGTGAATGGTCCAATCATTCAAGTAAAAATTAACTTTATATTTTCATGCACTTCCGATATATAATATTCTTACTCGTCGTAGTCAGCTTATGCTTATCTGACATCAAGATATCGGATTGTTTATACTACTAGTAATCATTGGCCGTGATCATTTCGAAAAACAGAGACACCATACAATAAATTAATACATTTGGACACATGAGAATTAAAATCTTACCTCTTTCTCTTAGTTTTCCTCTCTCAACATAGATTAAATATTACCCATCTTCAACTCATGGATACATAACTTATATGTTTAATAATTAGATCTTAAGACAACATATATAGTTTAAATATAGAGACTTTGATAAAAACAACATCAAATTATTGTTTAAGCAGCAGTTGCCACACTTGAGCCATCGTCGTCATCGTCGTCATCGCCCTCAATACCTCGGAATATTTTAAAATAAACCTCGGACACATCTTCTTCGACAAATAATTTTTCGTAACGTCCTTGTTTCTTGCCACTTGTGTACACCATCTTGACTCAACACAAGAACAAGTAGTGAACTTTGATTAAAAAAAGAGAAAGAATTGCTAAAATAATGATTCTTAGGTGGCTTCAAGTCTACTAGGGTTTGAGGAGTTCCCCCCAACCTATTTATAGCATCAATAAGCAAAATCTTCCCAGCCCTTTTACAAAGGACATAATTCTTTCAGTATCCAATCCTTTTAACTTTCCAACTTTTGGCCCTTCCCTACGATGAGGCCATGATAGGATTGACGCATTGTAAACCTAAAGGTCGCACATCTGTGCGGCGTCAGCAACGACATACTCAAAAATTTAGTTAGATGGTAAATCATCTATTTATCTATGTATAAGAATATAAATTAAATTTTTTTTAAAAAAAATCACAGATAAAATATATTAAAATTTTAATTTGACGCAAATTAATTGGAATTTTTTTATTAGAAATCATATTTTCCTAAATGGTAGGAAGAAATAGTGTGCATGAGGGAAGCTCATGGAAGAATGGTGGCGTACACATCCTGCACGTGGTGAGCAAAAGTTCAGCAGCATTTCCATGTTCAGATTCGTGTGTATAATTCTTCTAGCTCATGGCGAGTCAGTGGGGAGTCAAACCAATTTCAACGCTTTTGGTCAATATAAAGAGGCTTTGAAGATTAGTGGAACTACTTTATCAAGAGTTACATTAGTAATATTTGATTTTATTCTAACCGAACTCGAATATGAACATGTTCGAACTTTTTCGACCGAACTTGAGCCCAAATTATTTTGTTCGATAGTTCTTGAGCCGCTCGCGAATATTAATATTTTATTAATATATTTTAATTATATATTAAATATATATAAATTTCGAGCATTTGGATGTTTCGAGATTTCAACTTTTTATATATTCTTGAATCTTACTATTCGAACAATAGTTCGAATAGCTCAGGATATGTTCGAATATATATTGTGAGCCGAACTTTAAACTTCTTTACCATCCGAACTCGACCAAAAAATTAAAAAAAATTCGAGCTTCGAATCGGGTTCGAACTTGAATACACGTAATTCGAACCGAATTTGAACCTTAAATTTTTACTAATACTTTAATCTATTTGGTTTGTTTATTTACATCCCTAGTCGACATATATGAATTGTATAATCCACATATGTCTACTAGCAATCTTAATCTATCAGGTTTTGCTCCTTTTTTTTATAATTTTTTTTCTGCGTAACGCTGATAGAACGTCTACGTGTCTTTTATTGTAGCATAAACACTTCCATAGAAATTATTAAAACAGTGAAACATGCAATGACCAATTTTTTTTTAAAAAAGAAAACGAAAGATATAAAAATAAGACTCAATTCTAACAATATAACATATCAAAGAGGTTAGAAGACAGAAAAATCATTTTTGAAAAATCATTTTACTTGAACGGTGAAGGTCGCTGCAATCAAAATTTTGATGACACGTAGCCTAGTATGGATTTGTTTTTTTTTATAAAAATTAAATACATTTTTTCTATTTTCTCATTATGCTTGCATGGTTACATAAATTTCTAATGCATTTATATCTTTTTTAATTTTAGTCATTTTTCAAAGAATGTTGACATAATATCCGAAACCACGTCAATAATTTTCGGTAATACATCACAATTTTTCGGTGCGATATCAACACTCCAAAGACAAATGATTGAAATTAAAAAAAAAAATCATAAATTAGTGGATCAAAACCGTGAATTGAGGTGTGGCATAGTGTGTAAGCTCTCCTGCTCTGTAGTCCAAGACAACAGGAAGCCATGGGTACGCAGCATCCAATCTTACAAACCATAGCCTTATTTAAGTGAATTCAGACAGTTCTCGTGGATCACCTTCATCTTCTCTAACGTAATTTTAGTCATTTTCCAATGTGTCACATATATGACATCAATACCAAGCCAATGTGACATTGACATGCTCTGTGTCATATTAACACTTTCGATAAAAAATAAAATAACCCAAAATTTGAAATATACAAGAATAAGACTGAAATTTGATAGCATATAGAATTAAAATCGAAAAAGACTAAGACACAAAACCAAAAATTCAATTTTCCCTTAAATATACTGACTTTTTAAAAGGTGCATCAATATCTTCCTCCTCCATTAAATCCAAGACACTCTTTCCTTGCATTTTGACTTTAAATATCTTCATGCCTGGGACATTTTGATAAACATTTTGTCGATTGGGTGTTGGTAGGATACTGCCCAATAATGCTTAAACTGAAATGACTTGAGTTTAGTGTATCCACCTCGATTTTCTCATTTTTGATCGGTTGCAGTGCAGTTGGAATTTAATGGCCATACTCGTGTACTTTATTTAATTAATACTTGATCTGATGAATTCAGATAATCTCTTGCAGCTAGAGAGTTATGATGTTTTGCGGTTTGAATTTTTGGTACGTATTCTATTTGAGAGGTTTGACTTGATTAAGTGGTTGGGAAACCTGTAAGTACATTAAAACGGTTGGATTTTGAAACAATTTGATAATGTTTATTTGTCAATTACCATAACTTGGGAGTAAAAAAAAATATTCGAACACTAAAAATATTAATTATTTAACTTCAAATTAATTATTTTTTCATGTTTTTTTTTATTACGGTGCTATAGCTAGTTATCTAAAAATTTAAAAATATAAAATAAATAAATAAATACTTTTAGAAATTTAAAATATTTTTTAAATAAATAAGATGTTTTAGTTACAGATAAATTATAAATTTATTATAATATATTTTTATGATAATTTTTAATATATTTAGTAATTTTTTGTAATTATTAAATAAAAATTGAGTGTTTTTTTAAAACATGCTATGGGTATATTTGATACTTAAAAATGTGACACCAAGACACATAAAGTTGTCTCTCTAACATTGTGTTTGGAATGTAGAAAAAATGAGATTTGAAATTTGAAATATCATTTAAAGTGTTTGGAAGGATGAAATTTCAAAAAACAAATTGGTATAAAGCACAGTAGGATAAGTTTGGTCCTCAGCTTGACACACCCTTGGATAATTCATCCCTCGATATCCTAGTAAAAACTCTTATGAGACTATCTCATGCACAGTTCAATTTTATACAACAGATCTCTTATTCGACCCAACTTATGAAAAAATATTATTTTTTATGTCAAAAATATTATTTTTCCGTCTAAATATGGACCAGACCGTCTCCTCTTACGGATATAGATCACTTTCTCACAAAAAACTTACTCATTAAAAGTAATGCTTTACTCGCATGCTTATAAATACTCAGGTACGATATATGCAAATGTATATTATTAATAACATTTCGTGTATATCTCTGTGCTTTCTTATTGTTCTTCCATAACCATCTCTAACTGAAACGTCGATTAGGGTCTTTGTTTGAGAAACACTCGGTACAAGGAAGACGTTTGCTCTATCCGTTTAGGTCATTGCTGGTTAAAATACAAAAAATACAACCCAACTTATATCCTCGAAACTAGTACGTACCAGTACTCCATGCAATTATGCGATTGAGAAAAATTATAATTTTAGTCATGTAAACCGCTCGTGTTTCATTTCTAATGATATTACCTTCTAATTCACAATTTTGTACATTAAATTGCATTTTATCCAATTTAAGTCATTTTTCATCATAATACTGACGTGATACCAGACACCCTCGTAATGTCCATCGTCATGTCAATCATTTTCCATAACACATGGTCATTTTTCGGCATCAAGTTAGCATTCCGATGAAAAACATAATAAAATCGAAAAAAAAAACATTAATAAACTGATCGATAATTCATATGATAAAAAAATTAAAAAAAAACACGCAAGTTACATGACAGTGCTGTAATGTTCTGGTCCAATTGTCAATTGCATCAACGTCAAAGCACATACAAAATGTATGGTTCACTCAATTTTATGGTAGATTTGAATACGACTCTATTATTGTAAATTCATATGATCTATGGAGTGATGGGATACGTACATTAAGAAACAAAAATTGTTGACATACCCCTTTATAAAATTAAGTCCAAGTCCAAGTCCAAGTCCAATCCATGATTCATAATCCATAAAGAAAAAGTTGTCTCAAAGTGGACAAAATTATAAGCGAAACCCTCGAGTATTTCCATTCTTCAATGTTTCTCCCATTGGCCAAAATGGTTTGTGAGGTGGAAAAATTATGCACACGAATTCGAACAAGAAAATGCTGCTGACCACGTGCGGGATGCGTACACCATGAGCTTCCCTCATGCACACTGCTTAATTCTTTGTGCCATGTGACAAATGACAATGGAGGCCAGCCACACAATTAAATGCCCACTAATTTCCTTCTAATTATAATATTTTTTTAAAAAAAAATTTGTTAACTTTAATTTTTAAAAAGTTATATATATGATTTCTAGAAAATTATAAATATGCCGTTTCGATCATCTCGCAACTAAATTTTTGAGTCTGTATGCTGATATGTATATATATTTAGCACCTGATACCTCCTTTAGTTGACATTATTTCCATGGCCTACATAGAGGTCCTTGTAGGAAGAAAATTCTAAAATTTAAAAAGGAGAAAATTACAAGACGAGAGAAATATTACGTGCTCGAGAAAAGTGCTGAAAAAAAAATTTGTTTATTGACACTATAAATAGGTTGGGGGAACTGCTCAAACCCTAGTAGAATTGAAGCCACCTAAAAATCATTATTTAAAAAAAAAAAAAAAAAAGAACTCAGAGTTTCACTACTCGTTCTTGTCTTGAGTCAAGATGGTGTATACAAGTGGCGAGAAACAAGGGTATGAAAACTTATTTGTCAAAGAAGACGAGTCCGAGGTTTATTTTAAAATATACCGAGATAGTGAGGGCGACGACGATGACGACGACGACGGCTCGAGAGTGGCACCTGCGGCATAACCATCTCTATATTTAAACTTTATGCTGTCTTGATTAGATCTAATCAATAAATATATAATATTGTCTCTGCTAGTGACAACGGAGAGAGGAAAAGGTAAGAGGTCTTGTGTTTCCCTTTCTCAGGAGATTTATACACATCCAAATGTATTAATCTATTGTATCATGGTCGATTATTATAACTAGCAGTATTATTAAATATGATATGTTATTCATGTTATGTTTATTATTATTTAAATATCCCGATTCGCCGTATAATCTTTATCAGCAAATTGCACATTAGATTTTTGCTTGATTAGTTAGTTAGTTGATCTCCCTCTTTCACAGGACATGGGGCTTTAATTGTGTATAATTAATTAGCTAATTTTTCTTGGGAACTTCTCTCGTGTTGTCTTTGTTCTTTCACAGTATGAATTCTTGTTTAACAGAAATATTTATCCAATGTTTGCCAATATTTTTTAGTGCTGAGAAAATATTTTGAGGGAATGAGTTTTTGGGATTTTGAAAATGTGTCCTAAAAACATTAATACTCAAAATTGCCTCTAGTCTATAATTAGTAGATATAAGAATATAAATTCAAAAAATGAACATTCAAAGTATGTATGTATATGTATATATTTAAATATATACATATATATAAGCTGTTGTGTTGCTAGATTTTCTGCATAAAATTGGTCTGCATCGATCGATTCAGTAACTTTCGAAAAAAAATCATTTAGATCCGTAATGTTTACGATGAATGCGTAGATTTTTAAGCATGTATGTGTAACGCCGTGTTCGTTTATACATGGTATAATACATAATAATATGGCATGGCTCAAGAGATTGATGAATGTACATAATTATGGGGTTGTATTTGTGTCAAATATATAATGGAAGGGAATGCGTGTGTGTATGGTTGTGTGGATTGCTCCATCGACTATGTAGTTTCCTAGCATTGTGAAACCAGCTTCTTGGTCTTAATTAAATATTGTGACAATGTAACTTTTATATATGCTAATAATTAAGTTGATCATTTCACGAATCAGTTCAGAAAAAAACTATATTTTTGCTTATCGAGACATTGACGTGGATAAATAACACACATCCTTCGTACTCAGGAATGAATATCTGGAGATGAAATTTACAGGACAATGAGTGGTCCAATTATGTGTAATCCAACACATAACATTGAAACGTGGTCTTTTGATAACATGTTAAGATTGAGACTTGAACCTAGCTAAACTCCAAAAGATAGCTCAAGAGTAGATGATTGTCCAAGTTCATATATGCAACTCCCAATGATTTTATCTAGCCGATGTGAGACAACTAACGATAACATAAAACAAATCTAAGAAGAATGTTAACGCTTAATTCATCAATGTAGATTGTAGATTACATTGTCACACTTATAATCATACTAAATGAAACAAAAAAAATACATACAAAAGGAAGCCGATGAACATATTAACCAACACCACAAACATAACCAGAACAAAAGGAAAGAAAAAATATTAATATTATAGACCTTCCTTTCTTCATTCAATAATATGGATCATTTTCATTTCTTCTGGAAAAGACTGCTTTTACTGTACTTAAGTTTGATCCAATGAACGCCGGTGGTGGCGCCCTCCTTCACTTTCTTGGCTGCCACCTTTGATTTCTCCACGCTTTTCTCCATCCCAGCCGATGCCGCCTCCTTCGTTCGCTCGAATTTCTGGCTTAATCTCTTGGAAAGCTTCGGGGACGGCCCCCCGAGCCGACGTGGCTCCGGGGCGGGCTTCGATGAGGCTGTGCTGCCGCCGAATGGGTTCTCGTTCAACAGCACCATTGTTTTTTTCTTCTTTTGTACGTTCCCAAGAAAAGACCGGTGGTGTAGTCTTCCTTGAGAGAACGATGATGAACGGTACGCTGAGTTTTGAGCTCTCTGAATTTGTTAGGACAAAAAAATTTTCACTTTATGGTTTGAATTTAGTTTCGAATATGACCAAAGGTGGTCGCGAGTGCGTGTGGACGTGAAGAACTCAAGGGTGGCGCGAGCTGAGATGCTGTGCGTGAATACAGGAGGCTAAATATAGTTCTGTGGATATTTGATCCTTGTCGGTAAACCACAAGCAAATTGTACCTAATATTACTTTATTTTATATATACATATATAACCTCTTTTCGTTCTTCGACCTGCACCGGATAAATTCTCAGACTAATATAATACACAGTGTTACACTTTATACTATATTTCCTAATATAAATATATATTATCAAATTTTGTCTTTAAACTATATATGATAGTTCATCCATTGGCAATTACATAATTTGTTTGATCATATATGTATGCATTAATTAATCAAATGATGATACCTGAAAATATATACAAAATTATTTTTCAGATGTTCTTTGAATTATTTAAAGTGAACTAGGAATGAATCTCTCAGGAGATCTAATTCAAAATATATAGTAAACTTAGACAAACTTATATTTCAAGATCATTTGAATTTGTCTCAAAATAATCGAAATAACCTCAATATCACATTAGGTAGGTCTCAATGGTCTCATATATTATATCCGTGAGATTACTCGATCTGATCCATACAAGTAGAGAAAAATAATATTTTTGACATAAAAAATAATATTTTTTTCATGAATCAGATCGAATAGGAGATCTATATAACAAAATTGATCCATGAGACGGTCTCATAAGAATTTTTGTGCATCGCATTCAAAAGCTATTATAACTTATGAGGAGCCCTCTGTTTGAAAATTTCACAATTAAATTTCTCTTTTCATATTTATAATCTCACATTAAGAGATCTAATATTAGCATCGAAATATTTATATTGGAAAATTCCCGGTCTCTTTGATAGGTACTGATCAAATCATAATACCATACTACTTTTGTTTTATGGATCCGACTACATTAGATTGATCTTCGGGCTTTTGTTTAATTTTTTATCTGGGCTTTGAATTGACCCACACGTTATAAGTTTGATTGATGAACAAATTTATAAATAATTTTGTGTACAAAACGACAAGAACACAAGACTTTTGTAGTTGCAAAAACCGTTATCTTTTGATGCATATTAAGTAAATCATCAGGCAAAAGCAATAGTCTGCAAATCGCAATAATCAGGTAAAATCGCATTGAGCAAGTCATGTGTGACAGACTTTCTCGAAAAGGTGTAGTTATGGAAAATCTAACTTGTTACCATTTACCAAACAACTCGAACAATTATTTGAAGACAATAAACATATATGTTTGAGATGGAAAGATTAGGTTTCATCTTTAATTTTTAAAAGATTAATTATCTGTTTGTCAAACACTATTGCATCTTGTATTTTTATGATAATTGGAAGGACAACTTGTATTCTGGATATTTCCTAAACTATAGGGTGGGGAGGGCTCGAATTTCAGCCACTTACATAGAAAAAGTGGGTGAAACTACTTAGGCCGAAGTCCGGTCTATGTATTTTGGGAAATATGCAAGGTGTAATAGTAGTCAAATGAGCAATATTTTCTACAACCAGAAATCCAAGAGGATGCATGATCAGAGAATTAAATTCTATCATTAAATTTGAAAACTATAAATACTAAACAATCCTCCTTAAGATAATATCCTAATTATGTATTTAAGGATTAAAAAATGGGGAAATTGCATTTTACATTTTCGTGAAATTTATTTTTTTAAAAAAAAAAAAACTCATGTTACAAATAGGTTTTTCCACCCCTATATTAATTAACAATCAACCATGGAGTTTTATTTCTAATTTTTAAAAACACAAGGATATAAAAACTAGTTGATTTTACACATATAGTTTTTCGTTTTCTTAAATTTTCACATTGGGTGTCGATGAGATTTTTTTAGGTTCGAAAATTAATTTGTTATATTACGTTTTGAACCGATGCTCGGTCCCTAAATAGAGATATCGGTGTTAAATGAACTATAACTCATGCTTATGTGATTCCGAATGTTCAAAACGAGAAGTGTCGCCAAAATCAGATACCCTAACTCATTATTTATACGAGCCTAATTAAATTATTTTCTACTGATTCAAAGTCTTGTAAAATTAATTAGTCCAAGTTGTGAGACCGGGCTTGTAGCCTAGTGATCTCACCCCCTGTCAGAATAGTCGATTTTCCCGGATTCGATCCCTCTACTCGCGTGAGTTGTAATTAAAAAAAAAAAAAAAATTAGTCCGAGTCGTGGAGTTGGCATTAATTTTTTAGGAAAATTTTGACCCCAACCAATCAAAGACTTGGTCAACGACAACCAATTAATACTAAGAGTAGATGGTAAGTGCATATCGAGATGGAATTATGGGGCCGACCTTCTTAAAATTGGACTGCCCAATACCTCTTCAATGCCACTTGCCCCGGTTACCTGAGTTTTTTTAGTTTCACATCAACTTTTTCGAATTAAATCAATACATTAAAAAGAATATAAAAAAATAAAAAATACACAATATTCAAATACTTTTTATTATAATTAAATAATAAGATCAAAGATTCTTAAAATGATCACCAAAAAAACCTGGATTCCAATTTTAGAGCTACAAATTGATTGATTCAAACCGCTTTCAAACATGATATAGACCATCGAATTCAAAATTTTCATGGCTAAAATTATTGTGCAAACAGAACGATCATATCATATCACACGTAGAGGTGAGAAAACATACCAATCGTTTTGATATACCATACTTGCCGTATCGCAATTTGATAATATAAAATATTGAAATCGAAAGTTTACACTTAAAATTAATATAAAATATTGATATATATATATATATATATGACCAAAAGTTATGGGATTCACTTAAATATGTCAAAATGATCTAGAGATGTCGATTGAGCTTGTCTCATCCCAAAATGCTACAACAGACATACAAGTGGCTAGATCTGCAAGTCTGACCACCTCACCACTTAAAATACGTGTGTTGCGTTGATAATTTCAACGACCCATCAAAACAATCTAGCTTGGTCGCATGCCTTACCTGGTGATCAATTGCGAGTTGGACGATCTAATGGGACTTGTTTAGACATATCTCATGACCATTGAACAAAACTTATGTACCTCATCTCCATTGACTCGCCATTTTCCGCTACTCGCTATTTCAACTTTTATCTCACATATTTTCCCAAAATTCCCAAAGAAGTGCATTATTATCTATTAGATTGTAAATTTGATCATTAATTTATATATTTTTTTAAAAAAATTATATTTTAAAATGTGTCAGCTCGTTAGGTCAAGTGTTGAATACCACTAGTACATCATATAATAATAATAATAATATAATAATATAATAATAACAAAATAAAGCAGACAGACACAATACGTGGGATCTATACAGACTGTGTGACTAATCTACATATGCATACGTAGCAGGCGGCCCAATTATTCTTGGCTTGACATATGTTAATTAATTAATGAAAAAATACACCATTTTTTTAAATAAATAATTAATTAATATTAAAAAACAAAATATCTCATTAATTATATGGATGATATATTCGTTCACTCAATATATGTATATTGAATGATAATAATTATGTATTAAATTATCATAATTGAATAAGTTGTCATAATTTATCAACCCAATATTTTTCAAACCAAGTTCTTACATCGAAGACTTGGTCCAATGATCTCATCGAAATTCCTCATATATTGACTCAAGTTGGAGTTTTTCCACCCCTAAATTAGATTAGATTAGGATATAAAAAAAAAGAATTCTTACAACTAATTTAACATAAATGGGTTAATTAATATTCTTAACTTTGAGGGGGCCAATATGCGATTACAAGAAACTCCTCCTATAAATATACGGCCAGAGTTAAGTTCTGTTTGCCAATTTCAATACTCAAATTCCCAATTTTTAAATAAAATTAGTAAATAATCTTAATATTAATATTATATCACTGTCAAAATGGCAACTTATTCTGCTCGGAAATCCAGCGGTCCGGCGCTCCGGTCGACCCCACCTCCGTCTAACCGGCAATTTTCCACCCGTACACCGTCGTTTCGCTCGACATCCCCAGCCGTGCGCTTCTCTCTGGACCGGCCCATTACCCCGAACCGCCGCATCTCCGTGTCTCCCCCTGCGGTTCAGAGGAGGACGTGTATGTGCTCGCCAACGAACCACCCCGGCTCGTTCCGGTGTAGCCTTCACAAAGCCGGGTTCAGCAGCAACAATGTATCGAGGAGCTCGAAAACGGCGTCGTACGCCACCTCTACCAGGCTGAGCATGAGGCTTTCCGCCATGACCAACTCTCTGGTTCGAATCGGAACCGTGGAAGGGGATTTGGTGAGGAGAGCCCTCGCGGCTTTGATCCGGCCGTCGTCGCATCAGCAGCGGCGCCGTAACCAGTTCAAGCCGTGCGCTAGCCGCCTCTCTCGCATGTCCCGGTGACGTCACGACACGGCGAGTTCTGACCCTTCGAATTGCCGGCCCCCTCTGAACACACATACGATCCGAGATATTAGATTTGGATGTTATGTGAATAAAAATAATATTTCTATAATTTTTAAAATTAAATTACAGGGATTGTACTTTTTCCAACTTTAATCAAATCAAAGTAAAATTTTGTAAATTAAATTAAATAATATATTTTGTTTTACAAGAAATAGCGACCCTTTTAACATCTGGGCATTTGTGTTAAAAAAATATATATTATTCACTATTACCACTTTAATTATTTCAATCTGATTATCAACTTCATTTATTTCTAATTTTTTTTATTAAATTGGATGAATATCTGAGACCGATACGTATTTACGTTATAATTACCTTCTTTTTTTTTTTCAAAAGCTTTATTTACCGTGTCAATTTTGTTGACCTATAACGAAATGATTTTCATTTATTGGATGTATAATTTAAATATATTTGATCATATTTAATAAATTAGTGTTATTTCATTGATGCATGACATATCAAAATTTATCAATTTTATTTGGGTCATTTATGGAAAAATATTATTTATTATGTTAAGAGTATTATTTTTTATAGTGAATATTGGTAAAATTGACTCGTTTCATATATAAAGATTCGTGAGATCGTTTCTAATAAAAAAAAATTATATTTTTTCTATTTTTGCTTTTGTTAATGCATGTTTAATTCATTTCCTATTCCAGCTGGCTTTTTATAAATACATTTACAAAAAAATCTATTTTGATCCAGCTTTTGTTTTTAAATGGATCATTTTAAAAAAAATATATAATTTATATTTTCAAATCTCAGATAAAACAATATATAACATCATTGAACTACTTTGATCAAGGATTGGCGAATAAAACATCAATCAATATTAGTTTATGTAATACCGAAAATGTTTATCCCCTATTCCAACTTCCAAGAGTTTCTAAACAAAAAAATTTTAGGTTTCTAAACATTTAAAGTTTTGCTGAAACTCGAAGTTTGTAGTATTAGAATTTTCGTATTGTTTGATACTTGGTACGTGATGATGAAAAGATATTGATTAGTTGACGTATATTATTAGTGATTTTAAAAAAAATTGGTTGATATATATAATGTATCATTTATGTAATATATTACTCGTCGTCATGTTAACTAGATGTGGTCGGTACGGAATACCGTATCGAAATTTCGGATACAGTATATTATATCAAAAGTATCGGTATAATAAAAATGATACCGTTATCTTATCAACTTTTCGGTATACCGAACCGAAAATTCGGTACGGTATCGGTAAAATACAGTCATATCGAAAGTATATATAAAAAAATTTATTCTCTTGTAATTCCAAGGCCAATGATTAGCAATACTAAACAAATTCATCAAGACAGTCAAAGAGACCATGAAAGATATATACAAAACAAATTCATAAAGACAATAAACACCAACCGCAACATGTGTCTGGAGATCCAAGACACCAATGAACACCAATAAACTTTAACCGCAACATGTGTGACTTCTTCATCCTCTATCTTTGCAACAATATCTGAGGTCCTGTGATTTCTGAAGCATGTCAGCTTTTCAACAAGTCAAGGCACAACATCCAGTCCTCTAGCTAGCTGTAAGGTTAGGCTACAGAAATAAGACTTCTCAACAGTTTAAATTCTCAACTATGAGTCGAGTTGATTCACTGAATTTTGATTTGGACTATTCCAACATGATGAGTCCAAACAGAAGTTAAATTCTTTATTTTGGTACGGTATCGATATATATATCGTTTTATACCAAAAAAATATATTTTTTAATTTATATATATTATTTCGGTATATACCGAAAAGTTCAAATTTCATACCATTACTATACCGAAAATTTTGGTATCGGTACCATACCGTACCGAAAATTTCGATAAATCCTGTATTTTTCGGTACGGTAATCTTGGTATACCGAAAATTCGGTATTTTTTTCCATCCCTAATGTTAACGATGAATGAATGAAACAATCAATAATATATTCTATCAACCATACAAATAATACCTCTCGTTAACTAAAATTTTTATGACAAACCATACCTTATTAATTGATCTACCGAAGATACATTTTAGCTTTTCGTGCACTTTGACCAGCACTCATTCATTTAAACTCATTTATTTATAATTATTATCACACATATTAGAATATGGTGAGTATATCTTTAAAAATAAAAACAAAAAATAGGAAGAATCTATTAATGCTGCATTATTTTAAAGCCGGACCAGAGCAGGCGGTTCGACAGAGAACATGCCACGGGTCTGGTCCAGACCTAGTCTAAAAATCGTTTTTCCGATCAAAACTGATCAAGAATATGTGAACCAATAAAAAATCAATCCGACTGGTTTGTTACTTTTAAAATTTTTAAATTTTTTAGAATTTGATTATTTTATCATATTTTTTTAAAAAAAATATGTTTTATTATTTTATACAGTTGATTGTTTGATCGAATGATTCTTCAATCAATTAAATTATTTTAATAAGATAGAACAATTCGATTATAAAATAAAGCACTATGAAATAATGGCCTTTCCTGAAAATATGGGCCACTAGTCATTTTCTTCGGACTCCTATTTCGAATAAATAATAAAACTTTATGTTGTTGATAAGGTTGACAATGAGAGGTTGGGGCCTTAAGTGGCTAAGCAGATAGGATTGTATGCTTACTCTACTTTGCTGTTAATCTCCTCATTAATTTTCTCACATTTAAGTTATTTTGACATTATATTTATATGAAAAAAATTGTATATCTGTTACCCTTATTTATTTCTTTACGATTTTGATCTATTCATATCACTGATGAAATGAAGATGTGATATTAATATGACGTTGACGTGTGTAGTGTAACATCAATATTTTATACATCAGGTTTTTGGTTATCAAATCTTATAATAATCTACCTCGTGGTGATGGCATGTACCAAATTCATATCATAAATTATTCTAATATATGATTATTATTTTTGTGAATTAATATTAAATTTTGGCGAGGTGAAAACTAAAGGGTGTAAAAATAAATATTGGTGAAGAGAATCAAAATAAACAAGGGGAATGGAAGATGAAAAAATGAAAGCGTAATTAAATTATAAAAGTCGATTCTGCTTACTCGTGATGTCTACTAAATTACAACTTGCAATAAAGATAAAATGAATCCCAACTTTCCTCTCATATAAATGAATTTTACTATTTTAATATTGAGTCTAGCCCTCATGTTAGTTGTCCCATATAGGTTAAATAAAATCTATGAAAATTATATATATAGACTTCGACAATACTCCTCTCTTGAGCTAGCTTTTGGGGTTAAGTTAGGTTCAAGTTTCAATCTTAATATGGTATCAGAGCTCAGGTTCTACCGTTATGTGTTGGATTGTCCATAGTTGGGATACTCGTTCTGCCCAGAATTGGGTCATTTGTAAAACTTCACGCTCCAGATGTTCATTCCTGAGCGTGAAGGGGGTGTGTTAGTTGTCCCACATCGGTTAGATAAAATCCCTGAGAGTTGCATACATGGACTTTGACAATTCTCTCCTCTTGAGCTAGCTTTTGAGGTTGAGTTAAGTCCAAGTTCCAATCTTAACAAATCTCATGGCCATTCTTCAAATTGAAAATTATTTAATTTCTTTTTCTATAAAAATTATTTTCACCTCCTTAAAAATTTATTTAGAAGTTTGCATCCCCAATCCGAAGTAGAATATTATACAACATATTATCAATTTTATTTTAATGATCTTGTTTAATGTTACATAATAAACATGATTAGGTTCGTGAGATGATATAATGTATTATAATATATGGTTTATGGATGTCGAAATTATATATAACTCTGATATTTTTTATAACTTGAATCAAACGTTGAATGAAATAAATATGTATAGTTGTGATTTCATCCCTCATGATGGTTATAGATCGATTAATCTGTCTTATAGTTATAGACACGTGAGACAGTTTCACAAAAGATTTATATCATTTATTTATGGTCATATCCATATTTTTTGGAGTCACTAATTTTAAAACATGTATCTATAAATTAATTAAAGCGACCCGTATATTTTCGAACAATTCGTTGTATAATTGTACTTTAGTATCGTTCTTGTTAAGATCAAGATGAAGTGTAGTCGTATATACATATATACAACGTTTATGTATAATTAAATCTGACTATCCAATACTTCATTGTGGCTTTTACTTGATGAGCATTGCAATGTGGCTTATTTTCCAACTTTGCAAGTTAACAATGTTGAAAGTTTGCCATTTCGTTTTAGTTACATAGGGAACTTGCTGCTTGCATAATCGTAGGGGTGTCTGGTTAGGTTTGGATGAGATGGTTTGCTTTGAAAAGAAAGATTCGATTTAGATAAAGATTTGAATAATGGATTTGAAATACACTCAAGATTAGTGATCTCGGTGTAATTTCAAATACACCATAACTAACATTGTATCTGTATAGATTAGCATGTGATATATTTGAAATTCGTCTAACATAAATTCATCTAATCAATCAAATTGATTTAAAATCTAACAACTTCAAATCTTTTCATCCAAATACAATCTCAAATTTAGAACTGACCAATATAATAATCCAGCCAAGTTTTGTTACAATAAGTCGGTCCACTATTTGAATATTGCATCCTTATTGAATACTAGAGTATGTCTCTTGTGAGACGGTGTCACTAATCTTTATCTGCGAGACGGGTTAACCATACCGATATTTACAATAAAAAATAATACTCTTAACATAAAAAATAATATTTTTTCATAGATAACCCAAATAAGATATTTTTCTCACAAAATACGACCCATAAAATCGTCTCACACAATTTTTTATCTGAATACTAAGAAACTAAGTGTAGACAGAAATATTATAATGCAGTTTTTTTCTATCTTTATATCTTAGCTCTCCGGCCCCGCTTAGACAAGCCATGTGCTACTGATCTATACATATAAATGCGTGTATCTGCCACTCGTCGATGTGGACTTTATGAAACTAATGTCCAATCCGATGACAAGAAATAAACAAAACAATTCAAATTCGTAAACAAATTTATCATATTCAAGTGTCACTCCATCGATACTTATATTTCAAAAGAAAAGACAAGTAACTATAATTAGTTAACGATTAAATAATTCTATATAGTTCATAATTTAATTTTTGGATTTTTGTTAAATTTAATTATAATACAAAAATGGGTGTTTGATTTTTATTTACGGACCACTTTATGTATCAATCGTAGAAGCTATTGGGCCTATAAAAGTCGCGTTAGGCAGCCTGAAATGTAGATATTTATCAAATTTCGTGATTATCATAACAATAAATTCTTTAATCAATAATTACAAAAAAGGGTCAAATCAGTCATCGGTTGCTGATAAGAACAAATAGAAAGCAAAATTAAGGTAGAAAATATGGTTGGAGTAAACTGTTAGTCTCACTTACGGTAATTTGAGATAATAAATTCGAAAATAAAAAATAAACTAGACACCGAGATTTACGTGGAAAACCCATAAAAATTATCAAGATAAAAACAACGGGTAAGATGAAAAGAATTTACACTATAATATTTTGTGGTGTACAACTCACTCACTGTGTTTTCAAACAGAACACACACTCTCTTAATACAGGAGAACAAGAACCTCACAAATATTATAGAATATTATAAGATGAGAGAAAACTCGAGGAATGGATGATTTCAGAATGAAGGGAGAGCTCTATTTATAGAGCCTCTGTCACTGTGAATACGCGTTTTTGACTCGTATTCTTATTCAACACATTGTCCCTGCCAACCCATTCAACATGTTGTCCCTGCCAACCCATTTTGAAAAGTCTTTTTGACGACATTTCTCCCACTTGGAGATTTGATTGAGAATCAAACACATCTTAACATATCCTTTCAATCTTGTCATTCCCTGCTGCTTACGTTTCCGCTAGACCACTTGAGGATCTACACCACTCAAACTTATCAGTGTTCACTGGCTTGGTCAGAAAATCAGCTATGTTGTCCTTCGTATGGATCTTCTGCATATCCACGCTTTCTTCTTCAACTACTTCCCGCACAAAGTGAAATTGTACTCCAATGTGTTTCGTCCTGGAATGAAAGGCTGGATTTCTTGCAATGTGCAAGGCACTCTGACTGTCACAAAACAAGGAACCATTTTCTTGTTTGTGTCTGATCTCCTCCAATAACCTTTTAATCCATATTGCCTCCTTGCAAGCTTGAGTAGCTGTCATGTATTCTGCCTCTGTTGTAAATAACACCACAACTGTCTGCAGTTTTGAAACCCAGCTTACTGCTCCTCCTGCAAGTGTAAACACATAACCAGTAGTAGATTTCCTCTTATCAGGATCACCTGCATAATCTGAATCGACATAGCCCCTGAGTGTAAAATCCGATCCTCCATAACATAATGCAGCATTCGAGGTACATTTAATGTATTTAAGGATCCTCTTAACAGTGCTCAAATGCTCTCTTCCAGGATTCGCCATATACCGACTAACTGCTCCCACTGCTTGAGCAATGTCCGGTCTTGTACAGATCATAGCGAACATCAAAATTTCCACTGCTGATGCATATGGTACTCGAGACATCTCCATCCTCTCTGCTTCACTACTAGGATACATCTCGAAGGATAACTTGAAGTTAACAGGAAGAGGGGTCAAAATTGACTTACTATCTTGCATGTTGAAGCGTTGCAAGACTTTCTTCAGATAATTTTTCTAGGAAAGCCAAATCTTTCTGTTACTTTTGTCTCGATGATCTTGCATCCCTAGAATCTTGTTTGCTGGTCCCAAGTCCTTCATATCAAATTCCCTAGCCAACTGTGCCTTCAACCCTTGGACCTGATCTTTGTTGGGGCCTGCTACCAACATGTCGTCCACATACAACAGAAAAATGATATAACCATCACCAGACCTCTTGAAATACGTACAAGGGTCTGCACTCAGTCTGTTGTATCCAAGGCTCGTGATATAAGAATCAAATCTCTTGTACCAACACCTCGGCGCCTGTTTGAGACCGTACAGAGATTTGTTCAACCTGCAAACTAAGTTCTCTTAGCCTTTTTTCCGCAAAACCTTCTGGCTGGAGCATATAAATTTTTTCTTCAAGATCTCCATGAAGAAACGATGTTTTCACATCTAGCTGTTCTAGATGTAAGTCAAACACCGCACACAATACCAACACTACTCTGACTATTGTAAGCCGAACCACAGGAGAAAATATCTCATTGAAGTCAATACCTTCTTTCTGAGCATACCCTTTTACCAACAATCTAACACGATACCGCTCCACTTGGTTATTGCCATCACGCTTGATCTTATATACTCATCTGTTTCCAATGGCTTTCCTTCTTCGTGGTAGTGTAACAAGATCACAAGTTTTATTCTTGTCTAATGCCTCCAACGATTCTTGCATTGCTATCATCCACACGGATACATCCGTGCTTTGAGTAGCCTCGTGGAAACTCGATGGCTCACCATCCTCTGATAGTAGACAATATGCAATATTGCTTTCAGTGACATAATCTGAAAGCCAATCTGGTGGTCTTTCTGTCTTGAGTTGACTGCCTCACATTGGAAACTTCAGACTCAACATGTTCTTGTTCTTCGTGCTCTTGCACTGCTTCACAAGAAACTTGACCTTCGTCCGTCTTATTTTCCACCTGAAAAATAGTAGTTTCTGAATTCTGTGTGCCGTTGTCTCCCTTTACTTTATCTTCCTCGAAAATAACATCCCTACTGATGACAAGCTTGTGAACAGTAGGATCCCACAAGCGAAACCCCTTTACTCCATCAGCATAACCCAAGAAGATACATTTTTTGGATTTTGAATCCAACTTCGATCTTTCTTGCTCATTGTACAGAACGTACACGGGACTTTCAAATGTATACAAATGAGAATAATCTGTCGGCTTCCCAGTCCATATCTCCATCGGAGTCTTCAGATCAATCGCCACTGAAGGAGAACGATTGATAATATAACAAGCGGTTTTGACTGCTTCTGCCCAAAATGACTTGTCTAGACCCAAAGTCCTCAACATAGCTCTTGTTCTGTCCAACAAGGTCCTGTTCATCCGCTCCGCCACTCCATTCTGTTGAGGTGTGTAAGCCGTTGTAAACTGTCTTTTGATGCCTTCATGTTGACAATATGCATCAAACTCGTCACTGGTATATCCTCCTCCATTGTCAGTCCTTAGACACTTGATTTTCTTTTCTGAATCAAGTTCAACCCGCGCTTTGAAATCTTTGAAGACCTGGAAAACATCTGATTTCTTCTTGATTTGATACACCCACCATCTCCTAGAGAAATCATCAATGAACGAGACAAAGTATATCGCTCCTCCTAGTGATACAACCGGTGCTTGCCAAACATCCGAATGAATCAGCTCCAACATGCTTTTGCTCCTGGCAGTAGAAGTGTCAAACTTTAATCTGCGTTGTTTACTGGTAACACAGTGCTCACAAAAGGGTAATGACACTTTTGTAAGACCCGGCAGCAGCTTCCGTTCTGAGAGAATTTTCAACCCCCATTCTGACATATGCCTGAGCTTTCTATGCCATAACACCGTTAATTCTTCTCCTGAACCAATTGATGCAACAGCTAGTTCTGCTTTTTTGCGTGTTTCTCCCAAAAGTACATACAGATTTGTAGCAACCTTTTCCGCCTTCATAACCACAAGCGCGCCTTTCACAATTTTCATGATCTCATTCTCGATACGAGTTTTGCACCCGATGTCATCCAATTGCCCCAAGGATAAAAGATTTTTCGTCAGTCCTTTCACATGTCGTACCTCCTGTATGGTGCGAATGGTGCCATCAAACATTGTAATTTTGATAGTATCGACCCCAGCGTTTTTCAAGGCATGATCATTTTCTATGAATACAGATCCTCCTGAGACTGGTTCATAATGATCAAACCATTCTCTCCGAGACGTCATGTGCCACGTCGCTCCTGAACCATAATCCATGTGTCACAAAATTTGTGTCTGCCTTCTGCAACTGTTGTTGCTTCGCTGAATAATATTTCACCACTGCCTGAAGTACTGGCCACATTTCTTTGAGAACTCTTCTCGATACTCGTACACTCTTTCTTGAACTGCCCTTTACCGCCACATTTAAAGCAGTAAATATTTTTCTTCTTACTTCTCGACTTTGATCTATCTCGTCTTTGGCTCCCACTGGAGTCACGGTCCATAAATCTTCCTCTTATCATCGGTAAGGCCTCTGTCTGCTTCGATGTCACGAACCTATCTTCCTTATTCTTGCGCCGACTTTCTTCTCCGAGAATCGCAGTTAAAACATCGTCAAATCTTAGAAAGCCCATAAGAATATTATTGGTAATGTTGATGATAAGTTGATCATATGAATCTGGTAGACTTTGAAGTAGAAGCTCCGCACGTTCATTTTCTCCTATTTTATGCCTCATGGAAGTGAGTTGGGCAAATAGGATATTTAGTGTGTTGATATGGTCGGTCATCGATGAGGATTCCGCCATTCGAAGAGTATAAAGGCTTCTCTTCAGGAAAATCATGTTGTGTAGCGACTTAACCTCGTACATCTTTGTCAGAGTATACCAGATAATTTTTGTTGTTTTTATCTCAGAGATACTTGACAAAACTTTGTCTGCTATAGCAAAGTGTAAATTGGCAACATCATTGTCATTCATCTCATTCCACTTTCCATCATCCGTAATTTCCACCGGTCTATCTCCAACAGCCGCCAAGCAATTCTCCTTTCTTAAAACTGCTTGTATCTTTATTTTCAACGGCATAAAATTGCTTCCGTTGAACTTTGCTATCTCGTACCTGCCCGTCTTTATGTCTACAACAATTTTAGTAGACTGGACAAAATAATCTCGCCTTAAATAAAAAATCTCAAAAAATCTTTTCTGATGTGGAAGATCAGTCTAGGCTGCAACCACAGAGCATACTCAGAATTTTAAGAAATTTTAAACAAGGCTCTGATACCACTTGTTGGTCACCACATGCGGTAATTTGAGATAATAAACCCGAAAATAAAAAATAAACTGGACACCGAGATTCACGTGGAAAACCTTTAAAAATTATTAGGGTAAAAACCACGGGCAAGATGAAAAGAATTTCCATTATAATATTTTGTGGTGTACAACTCACTCACTGTGTTTCTAAAGAGAACACACACTCTCTTAATACAAGAGAACAAACACCTCACAAATATTATAAAATATTATAAGATGAGAGAAAACTCGAAGAATGGATGATTTCAGAATGAAGGGGGAGCTCTATTTATAGAGCCCCTGTCAGTGTGAATACGCGTTAAAAACGCGTATTCTTATTTAACACGTTGTCCCTGCCAACCCATTTTGAAAAGTCTTTTTGTCGACATAAACAGGATTTGGATCCTCTGCTGTGTTGAAAACACAGCATTATGTGTTGTGCATTTTTTACACGAGATGATCACATGATCACCTCGTTTAATCTGACAACTTTTTAAATTTATCTCATATGGTGTGATAGATGATCATGTGATCATCTCGTGTAAAAAATGCACAACACTTGATGCTGTGTTTTTAACACAGTAGAAGATCATTCCCGGGTAAACATATATTCACATAGACCACATGACATGTCCTACTAGGGTAAAGGTGTGTGGTTATAATAACTCCAGGTGGAGAAAGTAATAAATAATAAATTTATATAATTTTGATTAAATTAATCAAATTACAATGAAAAATCATTTTAAAGATTTTGTTTAACATACATGAGCCTAAAAATTGCAATATGACCTATTGGAACTAATGTGATTATTATGTGCGGGTTTATTCGATGCTACTCTTAAGGTAATGCTCTAAGGATTCATACAATAGTTTACGTTTGATCACATGTGATTTTTCACGTTGACTCGATGTATGTCGTTTCATCAACGGGCATTGTCATGAGGATAGCATCGAATCAACCTTATATGTGATATTGTTCATTTTTACTTGAAATATTTCAGTCTAACGTGATCATGTTATAATTAATGTGTCTTGCTTGGTGAAAAGTTCTTATTTTTGATAGTGTAGTGTGCACATTTTTTCATTAAAATGCTTCAGTCTGACGGCGGAGCCATGATCTTGATTCAGTGTAGGCAACAATATATTATAATTAATAAAACAAAAAAAAAAGCACTAATTAATCGACAACTAGAAATAATGTGTCATAAAGCTTGAACACAAGTTACGCACAGTCAGTAGCATTGATAATTGATGGGAAAACGTCAGAAAAATGACGAACAACAGCGTGTACAAAATCTAAAATCAAAACAAAATATGATATAAAATATAAAATATACGTTCGAAAAATAAGCATGAATTTCATTATCGATTGGAAAAAAGCAAAAAATTATAAAACAATTGAACGATCGACAAACATTGAACGAAAAAACGAACCTAAAATTTGGTGACATTTAAGATTTTTTTAGAGATTATGAAAGATGAATCAGTAATTAAAATGAATTGGAATGATTGTTAATCAAAGTGTATGACGTTCGTAAATTGTGAAGTAAAAAAAGATCAAATACTTCAACAAATAAAAATTATGGTGAAGTTATAGATTATATCTACTTCATCATAGTTCCAAAGCATCGAAGTCGTTCGCATCAATTACTTCACCAAAATACAAACCTGTGAAGTTAAACAACACATTTACTTCGTCATTCAATGTAAACTATGCAGTTATATATAAGCTATTACTTCTGCACTTTACGAAATCGATGAAGTAAAAGACGTTGTTTTACTTCGGCATCGGTCTAATTCCGGACCGGTTTTCCCTCATTGAACCGGCCAAAGACTTCGCTAATTTCTTGGATATGACTTCGGTGATAATGCGAAGTAAAATGATACCCTATTACTTCACGTGCGTCTACTTCGGCAATTATCTACCTATTACTTCATTTAATATGCGAAGTAAATCAAGGAAATTCTACTAGTGTAATATGTAAAAAAATAGAGCCTAAAATTTGGGTCTACAAATTATAAAAGAAAACGGTGTTACTCGGTTGGTGTCAACAAAAGTACCGCTGAAACATCAATATTGGCAACATATCTAAAAGTTTAAAACCATTCCCCCCTTGTATGCGAATACTGATTATAGCTATCTGTGTTGGATGTTATGGTTGGCATAAAAAATAGTAATGCTTGTATGATAGTGAGTATACTTGAAAGGCTATGATTTGCGCAGTGATGTTGTGCATGAATTAGCAGTAAGTTTTTCAAAAACTGCTCTCTGAAACTCCTTGTGTTCCTTACGTTTGCAATAAATCAGCTCCGTCTTTGGTTCAAATTCGATGTCGATGAGTTTGTAAAAGAGACCAAAAGTACTCGTAAGAAGTAGTTTTAGGAAATATGGTATCTTGTGCGGGGTAAGTCAGTATATCTCGAGTACGCGGGGCGCCAGAGAAGTGAGAGTCTGGCTTCATCATGTGTGGTAGGGATTACGGGGTCGTTCAAGATTTCTCGAGGACATGTATTGTTAGCTTGGGAGAAATTTTATGTCAATACTCGCTCTAAGCATATTGAACGTGAAAAGCTTAACATATCACAAATTTCATCCAATCAGTTTGGCATATGTCTTTCTCTTGCTTCGACAACTCCGGGATGATCAGTCTTTCTTACCTGTGCCTGCATCATATTAACATAACTGAAATAAGTATAAAACTCAGCAAATGGAATCAATACTAACAAAATACAAATATATCATTTTATTGTAAAACATAAAATGGATAGCCGACTGCAATGTTGATGTAACGAGAATGAACGCTCACCTGATCATTCCCAAGAAAATGTATCTTCTCAAGTCAGCTAATACACGACAGCATGAATGTCGAGGTGATGTTAAACGACAAGGTTTCTGGCTCCGCTAAAACCCCGGCTCCTCGGTTTCTTGGCAGGCCTAGGAGCTCGGTAGGGGCCATGTTTGGTCGAATATATGAACTCATGGTCGAGGCTAAAGGTGGGCTCGGCAGACAATTGCCTAAAAACCGTGATTAAAGTATAGTGGCTGAGCAAACTGGGCCTTCTTGGACAAACATAATGACAACTTTATGTGGGAGGGGTCCCCATCAAGATCATATTCTTTGCAAACTGGCCTTCTTGGACGGACGTAATAATAATTTTATGGGGGGAGGGTCCCCGTCGAGATGTTCCATCAGATAGGATTGGTCTCTTTTACTCATGATGTTAATGTGCTGTATGCTCGCTAATAGTTGTTCTCCGACAACAGATTTTTGCTCAATCCTACACATTTGTATATCAACCATGTGATTAACCCACTGCCTCCTACATTTCTGTCATGTTTTCTGTTAGAAACTGGCTTTCGTCCATATAAGATAAGGCGGGCCGACTAGATTCGTTGTGTTAACAATTAATTCGCATCCATCTCCATTTTACGAAACAACCTACACAATTTTCTCGAGGGCCAAGGCCATTGTGAACTTGAATAGAAGTGTATACAGCATAAAGAAACAAAGTTGAAGCAAATGTTAAAGAAACTTGGTCGCATGAACTTCAAGTTTTTCTATATGGCCCTTAAATGAGGATATATAGGAAAAATCTATATATCACCACCATAACACAGAACATATCCTTAGAAGCAATAACCTTAAACAAACTTAGCAACAAAAAATCGAATAGAACACTAAACTAATATGAGAAAACAACGAGTTGTTGATTGAAGTTCATTCAAGCGCCAAAGCTCGTAAATCGCTCACACTTTGATTGATTCTTGATAGATTATGTTCCACTTCAAGTTGGTTTGATATCTTGAAACATTAGATACCATAGTGATTGATCCCCATATTCAACACCAAGGTTCTCACTGTTATCATATGCATTAAAGGGGCTCACTTTCGGGCTCAGCCCGAACCTATCTATCGGACCAGAAACAGCGGGGCTTCTGCAGATAAAGCTCATTCTCTCTCTACCTTTATCCTCCATATGCCTGGTAACAATTGGGCTACAATTTGGGTACCAAAGCTTCTCCTGAATCTTGCCATTTATCGGCCCAGATCCACTCATACTCTTGCTTGTCACCAAGAACTTCTCTTGCACCCTCCTTTCCAAAGGACCTGATCTCATGATATTCATGTGGATTCTTCCCTTCTCTTTTCCACCGTTGATCCTCCGGTTTGAACGGTTACACGGAGTTCGATAAGGCGAGAACCCGGAGACCGGATACTGCTGCGGGTTTTTGTGAGAACCCCACTTCACAATGTTGCTTGTGAAGAGATTCTTAGCATTTTTCATGGCCAAAATGATCCTCGAGATCCCATTTGGCTTCCCTCTCAACTCTTTTAGAGCGAGCTTTATTATTTCGAGACGGTGTTTCGCAACGTTGATGCCGATGCTTTGAAGGAACTCATGGTTGAAGTAGGCTAGATCATCTTCTTGAAGCTCATTTCGGGTGAAGTTTAGAGCATATTCGTACACTAGTGTGGGTTCAAGGCTTGATTTCGATAACCAAGAGCGCCAATCCATGGATATTACAGCTGAGCTATTTTCCACTTCTTTTGTGGATTCCTTTTCCTTTTCTTTTTGGGTTAAATTTTGTCAACTAGTGTTCAAGTTTGAGGCTCATATTATATACAAGAAGAAATGGGGAAAAAAGATTTACGAGTGGAAACATAGTGGCTTTTAATTGGGAGGCTCAAGAATATTGCTTTGTGAATTAAAGAATTGATTCTAACAAGATGATATACTTATCTCGTGCTAAAAAGATTTAAATAATTTATGAGGTCATTAATATAGACTAATCAACTCAAAAGTCTCCTCGAATTCAATTTATTAGTTAGATAGTTTAACAACTTCATATATCCATCTGTCCTTAGCTTTGAAAACGGTAGATTCCGATTTAACATCAATAAGAATTACAACCAAGTCGTTACTATCAAGAATCGAAACCATATGTTTCGAAGTTGAGTATGTTTTTTGTGAGACGGTCTTACGGATTTATAAATGTTAGACGAGTCGATTCATCAATAATTATCATCAAAACTACCATAAAAAATAATATTTTTTCATGAGTTGAGTCAAGTTATAGATTCGTCACACAAAAATTACTGAGTTCCAAGTTTAGAATCGTGATACCGATGTGAATTTAACTAAAAAGTTATAAGCTTTTGACAAAATTCAGGTTTTTTAGGGTGGAGAAGTGCTTGGAACTGTTTACATGAATGTGGTGGGTAAGATGATACAGATGATTACTTAAAATTTCTTTGCTCTTCTCACTTTATGAGATGGAAAAAGGTCGTTGGAAGGATCATGGGCAATTTGTCCTTTTGAAATATACTTCAATGACTATTAATTTTCTTGTTATAACGAATAGATCAATGGGTTTTAATGCGGGCCTAATTGTTTGGTGTGAATTTTAATAGACCAACTAAAATCGCATTGAATCTCGTTAAATTATGGAAGTTTGCCTCAGTATTTGGTCTGCAGATATCACTTTCTGAAATGGGCAACTTTTACTACATAAAAATACGAGAGAGGCTAATATGATATTATTTTTTATATTCTTACATTGTATTAAATTCCTTAAAAAGTGGATTGGAATAAAAATTTCAACTATATTTGTGCAATTAATTTCATTTATTCCCCAACTGCTTCGACCCCTCAAATTTTGGTGGGGGTATAACTCAACGATATCTTTTGTTTCTACTTTGTAATCGACATTTATTTTAAATTAAAATATTATTTAAAAACAAGCTTTTTTGAGGTTTTAACAGTTTAATATGCTGGTATATGTTATTTTTCAGATGGGTTTTTTTTTTGCCTGAACATAGATGTCATGTAGCTCCATTGGTGTCCATGAGTCGAAAAAAAAATAACCTCGTACAAGATTATGCAAATTTAATTTGGTTATTACATACTGTAACGGTCCAACTCACTTGTGATATTGTCCGTTTTGGTCCGTAACCTCACGACTTTAAAACACATCATAACGTGCGTCGTCCACACAAACTGGCTCTGATACCCTGTCATGCCGAATTTTTTATATGCCAAAACGCAAATTTTTAATTCACGTTTCCGTTGTTTATTGATTAATCATTATCGTATGTTAATAAATCGTGATTAAGATAACGGACCCTCACACCTATGGACATGTTCAAATCAACTCTGGATCATTGGAAAAGAACTCGACCGGTTTCCATGTCTCGTACTAACCTAAATATATCAAACAATCCTCACAAAAAATACCTAAGCTGGAGTTTTGAAAATGGATTTGAACAATTCATACCCAAGTTTTTCTTATAGGTTAAGGACACCAAGCATAATATTGAGATGGATGGGTAAAATAATTAGAGCTCAAGCAGAGAAAGTAAAGTAAAGCCATCACCATCCAAATCTGAATTCCTAGCTTATGTGAGATTTTATTTTCAAAACACCATTTTTCCGCTCCGGAAACGAAATCATCGTTTAACTTGCATGCCCATTCTTTCTCAAAACTCATTAAACTTTTGTTACCTGGAGTAAACAGACTAATTTGCAGGGCCCTCCATGCACCCCCTTCAGGCCATCCAACATGGAATGTCTTTGTTGTGATAAAGAAACAAGCTAACCGGTACCATGACTCGAGCTTCACATGAGAACTATACCTATTGAGACAGGTGATGGAAGTAATTTCCATGGTCTAACATGAAAATGGATCTCCACACTTAAAGGATAACATCTTTTTACTAGAAAGGCAATCATTTTGAAAGAGAGATGGCTTAATATTAGAACAAATTTAGATATAGATATCTGCGTCTGCAAACGACTGCGTGAAATTAATAGCAAGTGAAAACATGTCACCAAAGAAAGGAAAGATACAATGGATATTCTGTACCATAATCATCTGTTTCATAAAAACTAGATTTCGATGAAAATAGCCTTGAAGACACATATGAAGCGTTCTCGGAAAGCCTCGAACACACAAGTGAAGATTTCTTACATCAGATCACGACCTTTCTCTCGACCTGTTCATTGGTAATAAACCACGAGAACTTGTACGGTTAAAATCACTGGACTGAATCTAGCTCAATATTTAAGTAGCAGTCTCAACTCTCAAATAAAAGAAACTGAAAGGGCTTGCATATCATGTGTAATCAGTTACTTGGTAGATATCCGATCAACAAAAGGGGGTTGCCATTGCAAACGGACATTAATCTAACAAAATGCAAGAAGGATGACATCCAGCAGACTGACAATGTTCTCTTCGAGTCTCTAAGATTATCTTTCGGTAACGATTAAACACAATTTTCCACACAAACTCTGATGGGAAACCAACACTGTACATGTGGTCAATCAGTAAATTTTTTAGTATTAATAATAAGTTTGGGTTTTCATCCTTGGACAACTCAGTCACATATGAACTGAATAATCTACTACAAGATAACAGAGTTAACTGTCTCTTCAAAATTCACCTCCTTCAGCAAACTCCCTTTACTAAGGAATGATAGAGCCGTGAGAAGGAAAATTTTCCGATTCTCATATCATGAAGTTGGAACGAGTAATGATCAAAGACAAAGGGATAAAATATAGAAGCCAAACCGGAAATACTATTGAAAATGAGACTCATTCAAATTAAGAACATTACCACTACGTTCATTAAAGATTCTACAACATTTTCATCTGAAACTCACCCGCTCAAGTGTAAAGCGAGTGCGTCTCTATTTCTTTTTGCACAATCATCATCAAGTCCATCAAACAACGGAAACTCTCTGTCCCTAGAAATTTCTACTTTCTCCTCAGACATTTTCTCACTGCACTTGATGAGAAAATTGTGCAGCAAACAGCATGCAACAATAACAAAAGGAAAAGCTTCAAAACACTGTCCTTTCCATTTACCCCCAACAAGCTTCCATCTTTTTTTGACCTTACCGAAAGCCACTCTAATGAACTCCATCCCTCTGCAATGCACCTCATTAAAGGCTTGCTCTGAAGAAGACAATTCTCCATTCGTCTTGTTAAAGGGAGTCAAAAGCCAAGGTAAAAGAGGATAGAACGAGTCACCCAAAATATACTGTGGGATCGAACTGCCAGTACTTAATTCGAAAGACGGTCCATGTAAGTACTCTTTGGAGCATTCAACCCCTGAAAAGAGCTTCGTACTTTTCAGCACATCTTCTGGTTTCTTGCAACCAGGCCAGCCAGCAGATACATCCAAGAATCTACCTTCAGAGTCCACCAAAGCCTGAACTAATAAAAAACCATTTTCACCAACAGAAGGGCCCTCTAACTCAAACTTCTCAATCCCCATAACACCACAACAGTTAGGCAAAGAAATCCAGCCAAACCCAACGATAATCCGATTGATATCAGAGCTGAGTTCAAACAAATGGCCAAGATTCTCCACAATGGCCTTGCAGACGGAGTAAAACGCTCGACATGCAGTAGAAGAGTCAAGACCGAACCGGCGCGCGACTGCGGAGAACGATGCAGCGTGAGACAATCGAAAAAGTGTTGCAGCTAGGGCGACATTAGGAGGTAAGGGATGAAGAGATGAGGTCAAAGAGGCTGTAAGGAGGCGCAGCAGGAGAGTGAAAGAAGACCCGGAAAGGTTAAAGAAATGAACCCATCTGGGGTCGCAATTAGAAGAAGAAGATAGGAATCGGTCGAACCAATTGGTTTGAGGCTGTGGGAGCGGGACGGTGGAAGGTATGGGAAGGGAGACGAGGGAGAGTAAATGGCTAAGAGAGCGGGAGGTGGAGGAGAGGAGGGATTCCAAGGAAAGGGATTGAGAGGGAAGGAGATGGAGATCGTTCCGGAGAAGGAAGAAGTGCGCGGCGGAGGTAGCAGAGCTCAGGAGAGGAATTATATCGGAGAGGTGTTTACGGTCGGTGATTTCGGGTTTGATGAACTCAGTCTTGGCTTCGGCTAGCTTCTTGTATTTCCTTTTCCGGCATCTCTTGGTGGTTCTCGCTGTGCCTCCGCCGGAGGTAGCCATTCTTGTTACGGCGGTGCGCGGTGTTGATGGCACTCTGAGTGGTGGGTGAACGGCGAGCCCACAATTCGCAGCTGCCGGAATTATTTAATTGCTGCAATCGGTTATTATTATTTGGTCATAATACCGAAAATATTCCAATGAACATTTTTAATATTTAATTAATTACCGGTAATGAAATAAAATAATATGTCCACAACTTTTAATCGTCGAGAAATAATAAAAGTATCGAATGTAAAACAAATGATACAGGGTAAAGAACTGAAATAAATGGATTAAATATAAAGGATAAAATATAGATTTTAACTAAATTTTTAATTTTAATAAATTTGGAATATTCTATCATATTTCTTCAATTTATGATGTGATAAAATGTTAAGTTTTTGGTCATAATATATATATATATATATATCAACTTTCATAAAAATATATTGTTTTTTTGTTCTCTAATATTTTATATTCTTTGCAAGTTTAGCGATGAAGATCAGGCACTAAACCATCAACCCGATGGAAGTACCACGGATGCATAACTACAACCAGGGACGGAGCCACCCCATAGGGTGAGGTGGGCTCCAATTCATGATAAAAAAAATAAAAAGAAAATATGATTATTATGTATTTTAGTCATAGAGTAGGTTAAATTTTTGTAAAATCCATTAATAACCCAAATATTTATTGTTCTTTCAAGCTTCAGCCTAGCTCCGTTGAATCAGAGTCAGGATGAAAAAATTTCTTGGCTACGCCCCGATTACAACAGATGTAAATCCTTCTGTTCCACCAAAGAATGCCGATGAGGCAGAAAACCATAGGCAGCAGCTCGACCACGATTTTAAGGTTCGGATATGAACTAGCTTACAAAAGAACTGCACAATACAGATGCGTGTTCTTGCTATGATATTGAAGTTACGATAGAAGGTGAGGCGATAAACGAGTACTTGGCCATCATTGTTAGATTCTGCAGAAAATGTGGAAAAAGTTCTCACATAAATTTCATAAATGGTTAAATGTTTTTAAAAATTAAATTCCCAACTTTTTATAGAAAATTTCATTTCCTACATTTTTTTTAAAATTTTAATATTTTTTGATTATTTTAGAAAATGATTATTTTTTTGATAAATTCAATTTATTCTATTTTATTTCCATACATTAAAATGAACAAAATTGGACCAAACCTGATGTATACCAATTTTGATTTGGGCTAACCTGATCATAACTGAGCTAAATTAGTTTATATTATTTTTTTCATAAATTCAATGATAAAAAAAATATAATATTGTTTGATTTATTGATTTATTGAAAAAATGACAATGGACTAATGTGATAAAAGCAAAATACAATTATTAAATAGTAACTGACTAATATAAAAATTAAGGGTATTTGTAAATAAATTGTCAAAAAAAATTTTTTTTTTTTTGTAGAATTGCTTTTTAAAACAAAAAATTAATGTTACGTAGAATTGGAAAGATGGTACAAACTTTAATTAATTTAGAAAATAAAAGGACACGAAAAGATAAAAAGAGCACATATGAATAGTTGGCTTACAAGATATGCAATCCGATCACAATTTCTTACTTTTTCTACTTTTTGCTAATTATCGTAACAAAAAATTTTATAATATAAAACACATCAATAATTTTAAACTTCATTATCTTATTTTATCAAAACAATTTAATATCTTATTTTAAATAAGATTATACAAATTATAAGTTCCTAAAACAATTTATAAGATATATAGAAGTTTACAAGTTATTTTAAATAAGTTTAACCAAACATCTTAACAAGTGTATCAAACAAAAACGTATCCATTTTATGTTCAAAAGTTCTAAAAAATTAGTTAGAAAAAAAAATCATTAGCAAATAAGAGAGAATCTATATTCATTTCAAATTGAAATTCTTTTTACAAACGTATTCGTTTGGTAATAGAAAACTCGATTTAATAATTTACTTTCCAATCATCCAATAAATAAATCAGTAAACCTTTAATAAAATTTGAGTTGTATCATCCTCAACTATAGATAGGTCGACCCCATCTCTTTCCAACTCGCTCATCTATTTCATACATTTATATATAAATTTGATTATATCAAAATGTGCATCAAAATGTAAGAAATGAAATGATTAAAGTTGGAAAATATATTCCAATGTAGGGTGGAACACATCTTTATCGTTTTGAAGATGGCAAAAATTTGGATGAGACGTTCTCACGGGTCGTATTTTGTGAGACTGATCTCTTATTTAGGTCATCCATGAAAAAATATTACTTTTTATTGTGAATATCGGTTGGATTGACCGATCTCACACATAAAGATTCGTAAGACCGTCTCACAAGAAACCTACTCTTTGAATATTTGAGTATTGAAGATACGTCCTGAAATGTGTAAAACACCCTACCATATGTGTTAACTTGTGTATCAAATTGAAAAAAAAAACAATTTATATAAAATTAATGGCATTTTAGATCTTGTGTTTTTTAAACGAGAGTTGATATTTAGACTTCATTTTGTGTTATCTAGATTTTATTTCATACGTAAAATATGTGTCAGATTTATTCATAAACGAAATATAAATATCAACTTTTTTTTAAAACTAAAACAGAAAACACTCTTTCAGATGTGTTAAACTTAAATGTGTCTGAGTTTATGTTAAATGTATTTGACTTTTTAAAAAATAAAAGATATATCAAATTATTAATATTATATTAGAAAATTGTACATTTTTTTATTTTTCACTTGAAAGTTGGTGCAATTAATTAACCCGATGTTTATTATTAAATGGAATCATTTATTCCAGATATTTGATTCTGATGGCTTAATTTATTATTGCTTTAATTCTTTCCTATGAAAAAAGGTGGCAAGTGATGAGAGAGAGGTGAAAAAGCTGGTGAGGCCCTTTAAGAGGAGGAGTGTTTGACAAGTGAAGGGAGAGTCAAATGAAACCTGACAGTTGCCAACAAAACTCACCCACAAATCTTGGAATACACGGAAACCCGTCGGTACTATTTGTCGTCTCTCGTTACAAAAATATTTTCTTGAAATTTCCCCATAAACAAATATCAAGAATCCCACTTTCGATTTGAAGTAATTTATGGCGAAAAACAAATGCTGCAGGCCTCCTTTTTCATTCTTTTCCAATGTATTGATATGGTATAATGTTATAATTTATTGATGATTCCTTTTACATTTTGTGGTTTTTATGCCAGCTCCTGAGCTCTTTGCTTGTTCTTGGTTAATGTCATTGGTTTCCACCGGGGCCGTTCATCTGCAATCCAAATTCTTGATTTTTTTTTTCCTGGGAAAAGTCAAGAATATTTTGAACGAAGATCGACCCTTTCAGAAGTTGCGTCATCCAATCAAATCATTTCAATCTTTTTGTATCCTTTAAAAAGAAAAAAGGCTACAATCCTCAATCTTTGCTTGCAGCTGAATTAAGGTTTATTCTACATCTGTACCATTTCTAGATTGGGATTTGAGGGGGGGAAAGAAATACTTTTTGGTGGGATCGTTCATTTCTTCGTATTTGTGTTAGTAGTTTGTGGGATTGTGAAGCTTTTATCTGAGCTTTGTGGGTGAAGATTTGGTTTGCCTTTCATCTGTTTCTCGTTTTTTGGGATATAAATTGGTGTGTAGGTGTTATTGAATGTGGTTTTTGGTCTGAAATATAAAGCTTGGATTAGATTGCTAAATTAGTCTTCAGATTTTGTCAGATTGATTTCGTTTTAATATCCTTCTTTAATAGGAAACCTCAAGCAAATTATTATTCTTAGAAATTCGATTGGGATTAAGCTCGTATAACTTTACGGGTAAGATAGGTGTCAGATTTTAAAATTCAAGCTTTTGGTAGTTTGAAATCTTGAATTTTAATATGGGGAAACATGGAGGAACAAACAAGAAAACATTGGGAGATAAATCAGGGGAATCCAATTTGAGGCAAACTAAAGCTAGTGAGAATAGTCCGAGAGCTTATGATAAGGACACTGCCATATTTATTTCTATGTCACAAGAATTAAAGAACGATGGCAATATATTGTTTCAGAGGAGGGACTATGAGGGCGCAATGCTAAAGTATGAGAAAGCCATAAAATTGCTTCCAAGAAACCATATAGATGTATCCTGTCTACGGAGTAATATGGCTGCTTGCTATATGCAGTTAGGCATTAGTGAGTATCCAAGGGCGATCCACGAATGCAATTTAGCCCTTGAGGTCACGCCAAAATACAGTAAGGCACTCTTGAAGAGAGCTCGGTGTTATGAAGCATTGAATAAGCTTGATTTGGCACTAAGAGATGTTGGGACAGTATTGAAGACGGAACAAAATAATATCATGGCAAGTGAAATTGCAGAAAGGGTGAAAAACACTCTAGAGAGACAAGGCTCAAGAGCAAATGAAATTCCTATAGACTTGATTCCTTTACCTGAATACGTGGAGCCTCCTCCTCCTTCGCCTCCAATTAAGGCATCCAAAGAGAAGACTAAGAAAAAGAAAAGCAACAATGTAGTGGAAAAGATAGCTGACGACAAGATGAAAGAAAATAAGGATGGGAAAGAAAGTGACAAGGAGGAAATGAAAGGAAAAATTGAAGAAAGAAACAATGATGATGTTGTTATGACAAGGAAGTATGATGAACGGATTGATGAAAAGAAGGCTGAGGACAAATTAGTCGTGGAGGAAGAGAAAATTAGTAATGGTGTGGGTGAAGAGCCTAAAAGAACTGTGAAATTGGTATTTGGAGAAGACATAAGATGGGCTCAGATTCCAGTCAACTGCAACATGTTGAAGCTTAGAGAAATTATTTCTGATCGGTTTCCCAGCTCCAAAGCTGTTCATGTCAAGTATAGAGATGAAGAAGGTGATCTGGTCACAATTGCCACGGCACAAGAACTGAGGTGGGCAGAAGCGGCTTCAGGACATGGTTCTGTTAAACTATATATTGTTGAAGTTAATCCAGATCAAGATCCCTTGCGTCAAAAGGTTAAAAGGGTTCAAACAGAAGCCCAGCTTGGCACGAAGCATGTTACTGAAAATGGGCATGTGGGAAGAAGAAAAGAGGTAAGGAGTGAGTCATCTTGTATCAGTGATTGGATCATTGAGTTTGCTCGTTTCTTCAAGAACTATGCTGGGTTCGATATTGATGCTTACCTAGATCTCCATGAGGTTGGAATGAAACTCTATTCTGAAGCTATGGAGGAGGCGATCACGAGTGAAGAGGCTCAAGACCTTTTCAGCACTGCGGCAGATACATTCCAAGAGCTGGCAGCTTTGGCTTTGTTTAATTGGGGTAATGTTCACATGTCCAGGGCAAGAAAGAAGGTTTATTTTACTGATGATTCTTCCAGAGAATCTGTTCTTATGCAGATCAAGTGCGCGTATGATTGGGCACAGAAGGAGTACGTAGAAGCTGGGAAAAAATATGAAGAGGCTCTGAAAATTAAACCAAATTTCTATGAAGCTGTTCTAGCTTGTGGGCAGCAACAGTTTGAGCAGGCCAAACTTTCCTGGTATTATGCAGTCGGTACTAATACTGATCTAGAATCATGGCCTTCAACAGAAGTTCTTCAGCTTTACAACAATGCTGAGGAAAACATGGAAAAGGGTATGCTCATGTGGGAAGATGCGGAAGAACGCCGTGTCAATGAACTGTCCAAGCCAAAGAAAGTTGAAACCTTGTTGCAGAAAATGAAACTGGATAACTTGTTCGAACATATTTCTGCAAATGAGGCCTCGGAACAGGCTTCAAACGTTAGATCACAGATATTTGTGCTTTGGGGTACCATGCTTTACGAAAGATCCATTATGGAATTCAAATTAGGACTTCCTGTGTGGCAAGAATGTTTGGAGGTTGCTGTTGAAAAATTTGAACTTGCTGGAGCTTCTCCGACTGATATTGCTGTTATGATAAAGAATCACTGCTCCATAGACACTACATCGAAAGGTGATGCATAGACTTAGCATCTCAGGATGTTGGATATTTTGAATTAAAATAATTACTTGAAAGTCTTCTAACATCAAAATGTGGTTTCAGGCTTGGGATTCAATATCGATGAGATTGTTCAGGCATGGAATGAGATGTATGAAGCTAAAACGTGGCAGAGAAGCATTCCTTGTTTCCGATTAGAGCCACTACTTCGAAGAAGAGCTTCAAAACTTTATTATGCTCTTGAACATGCGTAGCAGCTCAGGTCGATGTATCATAGAGAAATCGAAGCCTACTATGGAGAATCCCTTGGCAAGAATTTGTGCTTATTGCAATCTGGTAAGTATGATAAAAATATTGGCCATTATGATCTAATAATATGATTTTTCTGTTGGATCCCAACTGTAAGAATAGTATAAATGACCTGAGTTCTCTATTGGTTAAAGATTTACATGACATGTGACCTCATGGATTTACCACAGCTTTGGTTAAGGAAACCAGAAATTTGTTCAAACGATCTAGAATGATCACTAATGCCTACCAGTTATTTGTAAATTGTAATATAGCTTAGATGGCGAATCTGAAGTAGGTAATAAGTTGTGCTAAAGTTAGTTCCGATGTAATTTTAAGCTTGTGAATGTTAAGCTTCAAGGCACCGTGCCACGATTAAACATATAATGATAAGGGGAAAACTTTATATGACGATTGATCCATCAATTGATCTCGTGGTTCAAATGCCTATAGTGAAAGTCATAGTAGAAATGTGGCTTTTCAGATTTATGTGCTTCATTCTATGTGGGATGTCTTATTAATTGTCTGCTTTCGACCACAATTGAAAGGATGATGAAAACTATAAGCTTGAGGGAATTGGATCAAAAGTGAATTTTTGTGTTCACCTAAATTCAACGTGCTTGTTAAATCATATATTTTTACAAAAGCTCGTAAACATGCAATATTTGAATGAGCAATTGGATGCAACTAGATACACATAAAACATAACAGGCTTTGGTTTATGTGGAAATCTCCTGTATTCTTGTTCAGTTGTTACCGACAAAGTTTAGATGATAATATATCTCTTTGCAGGTTTCCTTCTTCTGGCAGGGCATTTTGTGATGAATTACACTGGAAAACCAATCAACTGATTACAAGTTTCATGAGATGAGTTTCGAGGGAGCAAATCTCTGCGTCATCTTAGCATCTCCCCATCACTGTAATTTTTTAGAACATGAATGTATGTTGTTTTTGCTATAAATTAATTTTTGCTTTGCACTTCTTTTTTTTTTAAGGACTTATATGTATAGTGTTTTGCCTGTGAGATTGATGTAATCGTGATTTGGTTTTTAAGTCAGTTTAATATTTGTCAATGGATAGAAGCATTTAGTTATCATTTGTTTCATGTTATCATGGACTTAGGTTGTCCTTTTATTCATTGTTTTTTCTCTAGATTTGAATTTATCAAATGAACATCAAGTAATTTTTAGTAGGCGGAACACTTCCATGGTAGCATCATTTGATTTACTAGAATGTGGTTAATGTCTTATGTTTTTGTCCAACGCAAGAATGGCGTGGTACCATGAAATTTTGAAAAGACGGATTTGTCTGAAAAGTTTAAGGGAAATACTCTTTTTTATATATATAAATGTTTAATGTAATTGTTCATTATACTTTTTGACGAGTGACCAGTTTAGTACAAACACAAAAGACATTTAAGCATGTTGTCCTAGCTTTTCGAAAATTAGATCTTGTGGATAATACAAACTATATTAACCGAAGCGTGATTGGTTTAGGAGCATTCCATATTTTGATGTTTAAAATTCAACTAAAGGTGAAAAAGCGACAAATCCTAGCGAATAGTCCCAAAAAGGAAAAATATAGAAACGTGCTTTCTCATCTCCCAAACATAGCCACAGCGCACATAAATTTAACCTTGTACACATTCTCGTACAAGAAAGGAAATAAGAAATACAAGAAACTTCAAAGATAACAAAATCACCGTTTACATACTGGGCAGCTCGTATTTTTCTAATGTAATGTACTAGCAAAGATTGATCCTTTTTGCCCCATACAGCTTTTGAGACTATTACAACGAAGTTCCATCATGAAACCGCTGCAGAATGGGCAGCATTTCGCCCTAAACCAACTCCCAAACCTAAAGGAATCGAATCGGTTTTTCTATTGTGATTACGGCCATGGCTACAATGAGAAGAATGGACATGACCATGAAGCGAGTTTGAGGTATTGTTCACATCAATTACTACTTGGCCATTTCCATTTGCTCGACTAGCATGATCGATGGATCCATTTGAATGGATGGCATTTCGTGTCATGTGCATCATCCCAATTCCTTCAGATTCAATCACCGATTCTTCAGGGCGCCGCTCGATATCTTCATTGTAGCCATTTATCAAGAAATCTGTGCAGTTCCTCTTACACCCGTGATCGTACGGGTTACGGAATCTACCACCTGGTTCTCTTAGGTAGCTGTACCGCATCATGTTTGCCATTTCATTTGTTGTAATATTGCGAGAAATCTATATCAGGAAAGTGAATCATTTAGGAGTCGACTATAGGCTGTATCTGAAGTTAACTACCTCTTGTCAGATTGTAAGAAAAGAATTGGCATTCCTAGGGCATGTAAGGTAAGGCAACGTGGAAATTTGCAGAAATACAAACTTTTATCTATCAGGTAAACGTGGCTTTTATGCAAGAAAGCGGGAATTAGAGAAAATGCATATGAAATAAGTACAACGAAGGACAAACAATTGCTATCAACATAGCAATCAAGACAATCCCCATGCAACTGAAAAAAAATGTAAACACACAATATATGAACTAGACAATGCATATCTGTTGATCCTGAAGTCTGCAGAGTGCACGACAAAGATGCTGACCATGCAGATGTGTATGGAGAAGAAGGCAACATGAGAAAAACGACTGACAAGCAAAACATCAAACACAAGCAGCTCCAGAAGTGTACCTGAGAGGCCTGTACAACAGTCAAGACTGCCACACCAGAAAGGAGGAAAAAGTCTGCAACCAAAAATAATAAAGCACCAACATGCTGATTACCAGCATGGCTTAACCATGCGCCAAAGGTAGATGGAGCCGTTGGATCAGTCAACACTCCTGCAATGATAAGAAAATGCTAGAAGTGGATAAAAAGGCATAAACGAGACAGCCGCATATAATGTCTATTACGGCTAACTGGGAAAAGAAGCTTAAATTAAAATCTTACTTATAAGTGCAACTACTCCGGTAATCAGCATTGCAACAACTTCCAGAACAAGAAACAAGAAGAAGTCCCATTTGTTTTTCTGTTCAAGAAATAAAAAATGGGTAAGGCCATGACAAGTAAATTCTCACCTTGTTTCCCACTCTCTCTTATTAATGTAACGAGCACAGAACTACATGTGAAATGTAAATTAATGCATTTATGTATAAGCAGTTATGAGACTAGAAGCTGCAATGATAAAGATAATGACCCGAAATCTCGCCATCAATCACTCCATTAAAGTGTGCCAATATGATTTGACCCCACAAACAAGAAATTCATAGATGTATTCACAACAGTAGCATAAAACAGAGTTAAGAAAGTGTTGAAGCACCTTGCCAATGCAATTAGACACCCATGGGCAATGATGGTCAAATTGTTCAACGCAACGATCACAGGTGGAACAATGCTTTGCACGAAGAGGACGAACAATCTAATAAAGGAAAAAAAGGTATGATAGAGCATATAAATAATTTATACAGGGACTCATTAATGGAGGGTTACGCAGCATCGCAGTCAGAAAGAAAGAAATAGTACCTTGCAGGTTGAGCAAAGTTGTGACCAATTCCCAGCAAGCAAAGCAGGATTATTTACCTCAACCTTCAACAAAGGTTCCTACAAAATCAATGAGATGTATTCAAATATTTGCTAATTTAGAGAACAAGAAGTAATTTGAAAGATATTAAAACTGAACATGGAGCAACTTACATCATCTTTCATGTTTTCTTGATCATATCTATTCATTTTGATAAACCCGGGATCCTTGCTACAATTACAAAGTCCAAACAGAGTTACGCTATTGGACAAACCCCATACATAATACATATTAGAATTAGAATGATCACGTTTGACTGTCTTTCGCGGTAAAACAGACTAAACAATAACTATCAAGGAAACATGAATACTTAAAAAATTTCAGTCAAATGGAAATCGCAAGCTACATCTAAACAAAGAATGCAAGATTAAAAGTTCAATCGACGAAAATGTTTACAATGACTTCTAAAAGGATACTGACTCGAATTTTACATGGATAAACAAGAAATAGTTACACAAAATCAACAGCTTCGGGCTGCACGTCAACAACGAATTAACTATATAATTTTTTTAGCACCAACATAAAATATATTTATGATCACAAGGTTCCGCAAACTTATACAACAACTACTGCCCAAAAATTCGTCAACCAATCAAAGCTTTCTAAACAATATCATTTCTCTCTCACCAATTATGGTACACAACACAACTAATGAAGGTTCAATACTTGTATAATTTCATCCATTAGGGTTTATATTATCATGAAACTACTAATTGTTGCATCAAATTTCAAATATTGCAGTTGGTAAGCAAAATGGACCAGTTTCCACCCATGCCCGAATTAATAAACTAAACAAACAATTTCATTACGCGTGTCAACTACTTCTCCGATATTGTTAATTAAAAATGTTTAGAAAACTATCTTGATAAATTTAAACATTCCATATAACTGAAGAGTTACCTGCTACATCTATAAAAGAGAACTAGTCCAAAGGTTGCCAAGAATACACCCATCCAAGCAAAGAGACCAAAACCAGCAGTTAATCTTGGCAAATTAGAAGCTGTGAACACAAACTTTTTTTTTAAAGAATAATTACATACAAAAGGGCAATGATCCAGGTGGTAATACAATTCAGGAGAAATACCTGTAACAACTGAGTGGATATATGTCACAAGCAGCAAAAAGATTACACACCAAAGTAATGGAGCAAGTCCTAATTTTGAAAGTTTGCCAAGGAAGCTATTGCTGTCCCACTTTTTGTCAAGCAACTTTCTAGCATTTCCCTGCAAATCAAACTCAAGCAATTGATAAGAATATGCCGAAGCATGAATATAAACAAAAATCCTGAATGTTAAAGCTTAAATTGAAAATAGGTAGTAAGAAAAAAAAGAAGGGAAAATCACATTGTTTACCCGTACAGACTACATTCATGAACTGATGCCCAAATGATTAAAATTCTCATAATTATCTTACTTTTAGAGAGAGAACTTTTGAACTAAGTCAAAATCATTAATTTCATCATCAATATCTCAACAATTAGCATTGACGAAACAAAACATGATTAAATAGTTTGCGAAATACCTACAAGAAAAAACGCGACTTGTCTGTGATTCTTATCAGCAGCTAGCTGAGCAGGTGTAAGACCAGTATTATCAGTAACCATCAATTCTTCCTTCTTCCCAGCCTGCACCAAAACAGTGCATGCTTCTAAATTACCCCTAATGGCAGCCCAGTGAAGGGGGGTGCAACCTATAAGCATCAAAATATTTTTAATCAGGATAATGTGCTTGTAGCACTACAAGAAAAATGGAAAAAACATAAAACGACACCAGCATGTGAATCATTTCAATTGACCTTCTTTATCCTGTCGTCCCCTGTATGCATTTAGAAATAGCAAAAGACGTATGCAATCTGCAAAGCCCTTGTAAGCTGCCCTATAGTTGTGCCAAAAAAATTAAGAAGTCCAAAATTGATTAATTCCTCAAAAATCAGGTCAATCAAATTCAAACACACTAACATTAGCTTGTATAAAACTAGATGGGGAATTAGAGAATAATTACATGTAGCTATTTTAGCATCTTAACATTACAAATAAATCTTAACGGCACAAGAGTTAGAGAGGGAAACATTAAGATATGATGAATGACATTCAAAATGAGCTTTAGGACCATCACCCCACACAATCCTTAAATTAATCCAACAGTCGCTGCTTACAATTAAACCATATAATAACATAGAAGAAAGCAAAGAAAAAAAATAAAAGCAATAGCTAGGATTGTTAGTAAACCATATTCAAGTTTATAATCTGAAGGGGATCATTAGGTACCTCGTACCTTTGTTACCAAACAAGGCTCGAAGTTCCATCTAGTTGTGTTTTTAAAGGGTCTAGTTCAGGAGAAAAATCTGTTGCGTAGAAACCAATCGCTTGCTAGAACTAAAAATAACTACAGCATAAAAAGACTTAAAAAGAGTAAAATATATGTTAAACTTTCAACAACCAAAATTGGTTCACAGAAATCAAATCCAGGATCTACAAAATTGAAGCAAACAACATACTTTCCCCCATAAATTAATTGTGGTCTTCTCAGACATCATGTTCCATTGAACAAATTATATCAAATGTTGGATAATTGAGTTGGATGATTGAGATAACATAAAAGGGAAGAAAAAAGTAAAACCAAATATTTGCTGAAACAAAAGAATAACAATTACATTTGTCAAGTACCAGTGTAAAGGGCTTCTTCCATCGTTATCAGGAATATCAGGATCAGCATTCCACTTTGTGACTATGTGATAAAGAAAAGCCGTCTGACCATATTGTGCAGCAACATGTGTTGTCTGCAAATACAGAAAGTGCACATAATACACGGGAAAAGGTTGAGAGCTAGAAAAGAACAAATTTATTTGGAAAAATAGCATAAATAATATAAACAAAAGGATCAGACTAACAAGACCAAATCCAATACAATATTCAACCCACTAGCGCATAAATCAGGCAAATTTCCAATAGTCAAATATTCAGGAAAAACCACATCTCGATTTGGAAAATATGTTCTAGTTCTTTCATCGCCTTGAATAATTTGCAGAAAGTGTGCCTTAAAAGTTCTCACTTGTATACTAGACTCTCATCATAATTGACACGTCAACCATTATAAATTCTTCTGAAGACCACTTTCTAAAAAATAAAAGATAAAGACATTGGTATGTGGAAGTAATTCCAAATGTTTCTAGGATGTGAAGACTTCCTGTGACAAATATTTTGATGCCTGAACAACCCTTCATAATAACTATTCAAACAAATTAACCAATAAATACTTGCAATGAAAACCACGAGATTCAAAGTACACCTGATAGCCATTAAAATCAACTGAATTGACCCGAGCACCCTCCTGCAACAGAAGTTCAGCAACCTGGATTGCACCCCTAACAGCACTCCAGTGCAGAGCAGTTTGGCCCGTATTATCACGGGCATTAATATCAGCTCCATGCTGTCAATCACACCACAAAAAATCATCAGAACGCCTCAAGTTCTTACAGACACTCTTGCAATCAATGCAAATAGACAGAAAGGCCGAATCATGATTTTAAACATGCCTCAGGCTCCCCGCAAAGGTATATACCTTCTCATAATCAAATAACTAGCACATTTCACATCCTCGAAAACAGTTTCCCAAACTCACTATACCAAGCAAAGTCAACCCATTACTTCATCAAATCATTTCCTCATATTTATTGTGAATAACCATATCCAACAGTCTAATGATGCAAAACCAATACCAAAATACCAATTGAACTCTTAACAAAAATTTACAAGGTCGAAATAATTGCAAATCAAACCCCAAAAAACAAAAACGCGCACAAAACCTCCAATACCTCTATGATGTATTGCGCGGCGGCAGTCCGATTATTGAGTGCCGCCCATTGAAGTGCATAATAACCTAAGCTATCGGGCTCCGAAACCGAGCAACCCTCGCTCTCGACCAGCCGCTGCAGCTTCTCCATGTCACCATAAGCGGCCGCCGTATACACGTCGTTCCTCAAGCTCTCATCTTCCACAACCACAGCCGCCGTCTTCCCACCATTCGAGGAAATATCTCCGGATTCCACCTCCTCCACCACCTCGATCTCCGATGCCATTTGCAAATCGAATTGCGCAATCGGAAATCGGTTGGATTCAATATAACGAATTGATCAACAATGCGTGTTAAGGCGTCGTTTGTTGACCAATTATCACAAGGTTTTCTCTGCCAATTATAAGGTTTTTCTTGGAAGGTTAGGCTGTAGCCTGTACGGCCCTCGGATGTCATTTTTTTTTTTTTATTACTAGTTTTGTATTCGAAAAATAGAAAATATTGATAAAAAAAAATTTTAACTCGTAATTATATATGTTCACTTACTTCACTAACTCAAGCATTCTCTTGAAGTTTTTTTTGTTCTTAGCTGGTCGATGATCATAATTTGTTATCATTGATCTCGAGAACGAGAGAAGGACGGACAAAATCTCGATTTCTTTTAAAAGAGAGATAGAACTATGATGGTTTTTTTTTATTTTTTTCATAATTTTTTTTGTGTCAAAAAATAAAAATAAAGTCAACATATTTTTTTTCTCAATTTTGGTGGTTGGTTGAGTTAGGAAATAATTTTTTTTTAAAAAAATCTATTTTTGTGGGAATTTTTGTACTTTAATTATGATTTTAAAAAGAGCTGAGTTTTAAATAACTTCTGAATTCAAAAGAGCTAATTTATTTGATTTAGTTTACAGCTGGTATTATTTGAAAATTGAAATTGACTTTAAATAAAATATGTATTACGGATGACCTGTAAGGCCAAGTTTTTATCGATGAAGATAATTAATTATAAATGCAATTTATTTTTATGAAATATATTATATAAACACATTACTCATAGCCTTTAAAAAAAAATTGGAGAGAAATTCATGCTATGATAAGAGTAGCTATTTCGAAATAAATTTAATTTATAAAGAGTATAAAAGACGTAATTTAAAATTAAATGTTTTTTAGACCATGTATTTTTAAAAATCAGGTATATTTACTCCATTTACAATGCTTTTTTTTTAATACCACGAGGTTTTATTTTTGGATTTTTACAATAAGATTTGTATTTACCCCTCTTTTAAAAGATCAGAAGACCGTTTCATACGAGTAATCGCTTAAAATCCATTGGCATTGATAACTTATACATTGGATTACAGAATTCAATTGTTCATAGAGGTGAGTTTATTCTATATAGGAAGTAGATATCTCGATTTTTGTTTTGTATAAGATGATCGGCTGATCATCTAACTTAAAAACAAAAATATGGGCTATATTAATACTTTTTTTATTTTATAATGAAATGATTGGTCGATCATCTTATACAAACAGATCGAGAGCAGAACCATCTATATGACATAAACTCACTTTGTTTAAAGGTAGTACAATGCATAGCTTAAAATCGAATCTTGCATCTTCTGCATCTGATAAAAGGAAACAAGTGAAAACAAAAATGACATTCCTTGGTTTTCACTATTCTTCCCTACCATCATCATTAATTGGACGGTACGTTGTGTCATTACAATTAATTCATCTGTTTGATTAAAAAAAAATTTGTTACAATCTGGTTCCATACATTTTTCTTTAGAATAGGTCACTCGTGAGACGGTCTCATAAATTTTTATCTGTGAGACGGATCAATCCTACCGATATTCACAATAAAAAGTAATATTGTTATCATAAAAAGTAATATTTTTTCATGGATGACTCAGATAAGAGATATGTCTCATAAAATACGACCAGACAGTCTCACACAAGTTTTTGTTTTTTCTTTGAGAGCTGAAACCGTAAAATTATATTTTTTTTAAAAAAAAAAGCATTAAAAAAGTTAAAAATCTAATTTGTGCAATTGAATAAATTTATTTCCATTGTTTTAAATAACATTAAGCCATACATGTATCATATCAAACCAAATTTAAAAATTCACTCTCAAAATATTTAAAATAATCAATAAGATATGTATAGCAGTGCTCGTGAATATAGAATTAAATAGTGGCGAGTGAGTTTTTAACCTAATTAAGCACCTAATTAACTTGTCCAGAGAAATTTTGTGTAAGGTTTTAGAGATTTTTTATTGGGTTAAAAAAGGGAAATTTGGCGTATAAATTATTACAAAATTTTTCTATTGTAAAATGTGCTCCTTGGCTAAATTTTTAAAATATTATATTATTTCCTTGATTTGAATCTATGAAAATTCTTATAAAAATATGACATCCTTTTATATATTTTTACCTTGAGAAATGTTTTTAGCTTAAAAAATGGTAATGTGGGGGTTAGATTCTAAACTTCAAAACCTCAATTATAACTTTTTTTTTTATCACTCAACAACACTCTCGAAAAGTACAAATATTATTTCACACATATGGAAAGGAAACAAGTGAGAAAATCGAATCGTTTTCATAATCTCAGAACTCGAAATAAACGTTCGTATAGACATTCATTCTGCACCAATATATTATTGTTGTCTTTTGTTGGACGAATTATCCAAAAAAATATCGATCTATTGTAACAAGAGTACGAAAAAAGAAGCATCGAATGAAAAGAAAAGAAAATCCACATACTAAGCCAATAATCTCCACCCATAAGAACTACGAGATCACCCCATAGCGTGTAGGACCGAGCGCTTGCCGCTTTACCAAAAGCTATAGCTAGTAGTAATGGTGCAACTCAAATCGTTTAAACCGTACAGCATCTCAAGCACCACGGTTCGATCGCTCTACCAAGCAAGGACAATTATTGCACCCAACATAGCGCCTTCCGGTCTTGGATTTATATGTTTATATTTTGTAAGAATTATTATACACATAGTATCATGCATTTTTTACTTTATGTAAAAAAAAACACACACACACACACTCTTTAAATAGATTCCACTATTGACTAAAGTAGAAACATGGAGGACCCAATTGCAATTATCCTCATTCATCAATGATTGCTCAAAGTCTCTTCCATCCACAATTGGATAAAGTTATAACAACCCCCCCACGCACCCCCTCTCATTTAATGAAATTTTTTCAAATAATTACAAATCAACCCCTTAAAGTGATAAAATATCAACGACACCCCCAATTGACAAAACCCTAGAGTCATCACACCAAAACCCTAGTCAAACGTATTTAGTACTTTTATGTGATCGACTTACTTTTGGACAGCCAAATTCAACCCTAGACAGAGGAAGCACTCACTGTCTGCGTCTACTTCCTGGTTCGATAGCCGTTTGTTTTCCTTCTCTTTCGTTCTTGGAACTTGCACTTCTCTCCATTGTTCTTCTAACTTTTTTCAGTGACTTTTTTTAGGGGGAGTTTCTTTTATTTGGTCACATGGAGGTGGTGAGTTCTGACGTAGTGTGCAGATTTGCTGAGGCTGCAGCGCTTCAAACTATCTTGGCTGCTCAAAAGTCCCTTGCTTGCTTGCTTTTGCTGGTACTCTGATCTTTTTTTTTAGTTAAAGTTTGATTTGCATTTTTTTTTCCTATTTTGGATTTCGGATTTGGTGCTTTGGGTTTCTGAAACTTTGCTTTAGTTTTGAATTTTGAGATTCGGTGGTGCTGTTCTTGTGTGTTTTCTTTTAGCTAAATGGCCGAGTCTATGTTTTCCCTTTTGTTTCCCTTTTTAGTATCTTTTGTATTCTCTGTATATGGTGTCTGAATCTTTTTTTCTTGTCGAATTATGGAATCCTTTTTCGTAAAGAGCTTGACTTGACTGTTTTGCTTTGGTTTGATATGTTGTTAATCCCTTCTTATTTTGTTGTTTTTTGTCTGAGTTAAACCTGAAAGCGGACTTTCTTGAGCCACGGCTGTGACAGGAACACTGCAACTCAAGATTTGGTTTTGTGACTATTGAATTTGTCTGCAAGTTTTATTGTGTTTACGTTTAGGATGTCTTTCCTTGGGCTGGTTTATTCTAAAAAAGATATTTGTTGCCACGTGTAATCTGTTTTTTGAGGATTTTTACAGTCTAGATATGGTTAATATATTCGAATTAAGTAAATTACTTTGCTGTCACATTCCAGTGACTAAACTATATATGGAGTTTGAACACTTCTCTGGAGGTTTACATCCAAACTGGTAAACATCACACCACAGTTTCGGCGATATTGCTGACTCGAGTGAATTTTTATTACCCTAGAAAACAAATTCAGGGGGTCTGGATAGGAAAGGCTGGACAAAGCCGCTCTCTGGAAGGAAAATTTTGTTTTTGTTTTTTTTTTGGTTTTGTCCTTGGATGTGGTACTCATTCGTAATTTACAGTTTACTTCAAAACCCTTGCTTTGTACTTCAGTAATTCTTTCAAGTAAATATATGTTCATTTTGAAATATCTTCCGATTGACTGTTTCCTAGCATTCTCGCTGAGTATTGTGGCTGTATGGCCTCTACTTACAGTTTATGTCTGTTGTTATCTTGAATCACACTATTTCCAGTTTTGTGTTTTTTAAGCATGGAGCTGATCTAGTGAAATGAGTGAAACAATGTACTTTCTTAATTAACTAAATGATTTCTGTAGATGGGAGCTCTGTTGAACAACATTGATGTGCTACCTGACTTGACGGAGAAAAGGTAATATTTGTTTTCTTCGCTACAATATTTCTTACCAAAAAAAATACCGTGTATGAAGTGAATAAATGTTGAGCATTGGCAGGTTCCCGATTGACGATCTTCATAGATTGGAAAAGCCTGGACCAGAAAACAAAGATGCATCCGACACAGAGGATGATGAGCTGGACGATGATGCTGATGAGCTGGACGATGATGATGATGCTGGTGACGAAGATTTCTCGGCTGGCGAAGAAGGTGGAGATGATGAGGAAGGGGATCCAGAAGACGAACCAGAAGCGAATGGTAACGGAGGTAGTGGTGATGATGAGGAGGAGGATGATGATGATGGGGATGATGATGAGGACGGCGATGAGGATGAGGGAGATGAGGAAGAGGAGGAAGAGGAGGATCAACCACCGGCCAAGAAGAGGAAGTGAAGTAGCTGCAGATGATATTTCTTTAGTTCCTTTTTTCTTGGTTGGCTGTGCTTAAGAGAATGAGGATAATTTAGCTCTGTTTGTTATAAGCGAGTAGGAAATTGATCGTACTTGTTTGGGTTAAACTATGTTTTGTTATTTGATAGAATTTCATCTGCTCCCTTTTGTGGAGAGATGATAATTCTGGATCTTATGTTAGTTGTATGATTTATTAATGCCATATTTGTGTTTAGAATAGTAAGTTGCCTGTTTGAAATTACTTGGTCGCTAGTTCATTTCCATGGATTGTATCCAGCACGTGGTGACTCGGGTACAAGTTCTATAATTTATTTTCCCGATTCGTCAGTCGTTTTCGATGAGGGTTATGCATCGACAACGATGTGTCTTAACAAGGCATGGGATTGTGTATCATTCTGATATTGAAGTTGGTCAAATATATCATCCTTCCTGCATTCGGAAAAGTTCCACACTATTTATTGCCACTCGGAGATAGCCTTTTTGGAAGTGGCTTATGAACGATACGGGCAACTTTCATTTGAAACATCATACAAGTTCATAGAGAGAACATATTTTGGAGCTTGTGCAATTTTTAATCCTAATATCAAAATTAAAAGATCTCGATTTGTTTGGATAACTTCCAACAGCCATGTAAAAAGTTTACTATGGTATTGTCTTTGCCATTCCACGAGTGTCTCCGACAGCCTGCCTTCTGCATTTCTGATGTATGTATAATCCTTTACAAAAAGATATAAAGGATCTTTTGAATCTCCGATGTATTTATGATTCTTCGTAGAAGTACGAAGGATACATATGATCTGATATTGTCGGAAATAGGGGTGAAAACCACCTCTTCACAAGGTTAGTTATTGCAAGTACGGGTTGAATATCACACTCATACAACAAAGTGCCTGTCATTCACAAAGACAATGGTTTCCCCCTCAACCTCTTTCTCATACTTTTATTTCCCTGGTATTCTTCTTTCTTCTCATGTTTCTATTTCAATTGAAATTCTAAAATCACTTATATTTTCTGTGACTTTTTAGGTATCATATGATTATTAATATAGAAACGAATGGAAAAAATTAAAAACTTAACACACTTTAAAAACGACGGTATTTTGTAAGTGAAAAAAACTTAAAGTATGTGTTTTGATAATATTTTGTAAAACATTTTTTAAATATTTTTTTAATGTGTATTCCAAGTATACTTTTTAAATAACAATTAAGATTGTGTGTTTTTTTTAAGAGTGGGTCTCATGTGAGACCGTCTCACGGATCTTAATCTGTGAGACGGGTCAACCATAATCATATTCACAATAAAAAGTAATACTCTTAGCGTAAAAAGTAATACTTTTTTCATGGATGACCCAAATAAGAGATCCGTCTCACAAATAAGACCCGTGAGACCGTCTCACACAAGTTTTTGCCTTTTTTTAAATGTTTTTAGAATGGAATAACACAAATCAAACAAAAATTAAAAGAAATTTATAAAATAATTGTCCAAATACATTCCAAGCAGCTCCTGCACAATGCCCTTCATTTGCAAGTGCATTCTCTATTGTCTCATCAGCACTCTCTCCAAACCTGCATGTTCATCATAGATAAATCAAAACGCCATGCATAAAAAATGTGTAACTTCACCGTCAAATCTAGTGACAGATATGTAGAACCAGAAGGGTGGTTGAAATATGTCGATGGGAGAGAGGTCACCTAGAATATCTTTCCGAGTCAGAAATATTCTCTATACGACAAATCTTATATATATAATATTACAAACATCCCTAGCTTAAGTCATAATCCGCATCTGCACTTGTTAATTACTATATAGATTTATATTTCAGGCCTGAAGGTCTAGCAAGTTATTTTTTATAAATCTTTTATGTCAATCACTTATTTTCACTCCTACCGATGTCGTTGATATTGATTTAAATTGGTTCAGATCTAATTAATTTTTTTTTATTGCAGTACTAATTTTAAAAAATATATAAATTCATTTTATTTCATTTTCTTATTACGATAATGACTCTCTTTTTTTCATACTTAATATTGATAGAAGTCGTTTCTATTTTTTTTAAAAAAATTTGTACTTGAACTGATTAATACTTTTAAAACTAGCAATATATGCGGTTAACTATGTCAATTAATTTAAAAGAAATCGATGGTTGTTTTATTTTGGTTTAGATTTACTTAATTTTAATGTGTTTAACAATAATTAAAGTGTAAATCTAAAGTTGAGGTTTTATATCACAGTTAAACCAACTGCTGAGACAACGCAACATGTGATTCCTCTTACACTTTCCCAGATGAACATATCATACAGGGTTTATCTACTATAATTTGTTTGATTAACGTGATTTGTAGACTATTGTATTAGTTCAAGAATTTACTCAATCCGTTCTGAAAGGTGGCTAACAATTGTAGGTTCTCACATCATTTTAAAAAAATGTCGACATGAAATCGAGAGGATTTGAAATTTCAAGAAAATGTGCTGACGAAAAAGAGAAGAAACAGCAGTTTTCTCGGACATGATGTAGAACAGAGAAAATAGGCACCCACAAGTAGCTGTAAGTTTATAAGATATCTCAACCACTAAATGTTGTGAAGTAGAAGTATTGCCGCTGAACCAGTTGCGCAAAAGGAACTTCTTTGTCATCCCTCCTTTGCTTCTACCATGGCTCTATATCCACCGTTCGAATATCCTGAATCATGAAATCAAAATGCCTCGTTTACTTGGTAAGAAAACGCACAAGGAAATTAGCATGCTTTCAAGTAAGGGACAAGGATGATTCTCAACTTACTGTTTTAAACCAGAAAACAATCATTCTACCCTCCTTTATTATATGTCTTGAGAAGGGAATTTTTCATATTTTTCCTTTCAATTAATATTTAACATATAAGCCCTTACTTTATCACCCAATTGGTAAAGTCTTGCTCCCTTTGTCGTGGACTGCCACATCAACCATCATTTATGAACAACAAAGAACGTGCCCCATTGATCCAAATCCGAATCCCCCAACCTAACCCAGATAACAATAGTTGTACGTGTTATTTACTAAAACTTTAATAGACCGCGTTAACCATGGAGCACTAACTAATAAACGCGTAAAAAAACTAAACCTCCACATGATAGTTTAGGGAACAAGGAAACTCTAGAGGTAAATTTCATTTGTACAGATCCCTTCTTATTCTATTTTTGTCCAACAAAAATAGCAACTTATAAATTCTAGGAAACATAGGCACATAGTTCAAGAACAAGCATGATACTAATTGATCTTGGTGGCATATGAACCTTTTCTACAATAATTTACTTGAATGTTCAAATTTAAAATTGGTCGAAACATCATCTTAAGGTTACAACCTGATTGTTACCATTTTTAGAACATGTAATAAAAGAAAGCTTTATGCGGTTGAATAAAAAAGTATCTGATTGTCACCATCTTCTGATACACTCAATATAAGTTAGGCCGTGAACAAAGAGCACATAAACATCCTTAGCCTTCGAGTTTATCCACGTACGCATAAACTGGCTACACCATAAAGTTAAATTTAAAAACTAAAACTACTGGCACTTAAGTCAAATTCTTTAAAATGTAGAATCACTACTTTCCTTCAATTCCACGGAAATCATTATGTTTTCTTTTCCCTGAAATTTTGATTCAATGAATCTGCATCAAACTCAGTAGCCCCATTTTCATTTTTACTAAAGATACACATTTCCAGTCAAAAACATACTACGAAGCAAGAACAAGACTATGAGAATTTCAAGAATCGATGTTGCAAATGGGGGAGGAGGCTCGTACCTGGAGATGTGGAAGAAAAACACACTAACAGATTAATTAGGGAAAGCTGCTATGGAGCCACTAAACTTAATTTCTATTTATTGTTTCCCTCTTCAGATCTACGATGCTTAAATCTTGATGCTTTTCAATGCTTCTATAGTTCTATTGAATTTGTACCGTGAGTTTTTATGGTTTGAGATGGATCTTCTAAGCATACATGTTGCAATGATCTTCTAGCCAGAATCAATTAAATAAAAATTCTGGGTACCAGTATGTATATTAACTGAAATTACCTGAATTTTTCGGGTACTGATAAATTTCGGGTCGGGCTCGGGTAGTCAAAATGACTACCGACTGGTCAGGTACCTGACCCAAAAATACTCAACCCGACCCTAATTATATGTGACTCTTAACAAAATGCGATCAGTTAACATTGAAGAACTGTAACACCAAACTCAATCACGAGCATTCCTGAACAAACAGTAGTACTCAAAGGGGTCTATGGCCTACTCTGACCTGCAAATTACTTATCAGGAGGTTTTCAGATTTTGTACATTTATTGTTTCCATTATGCAAACAAATAAAAACTCCAGGAAAAAATAAATTAAAGGAAAACATTGGAATCCTTTAGCTCATAGAAGAGAAATCATTTGAAGAAAAGTTGGATCTTATACTGTTCTTGAAGTGTTTTGGGTTAAGGACACTTGGAAAATTTAGAAACTTGAAATAAGTAAGTCAATGTTATGTGATTTATTTAGGTTTATTATATATGATAAGATTTGTTAGTAAACCTTGCACTGGGTGTTTCACAACTTAAATATTTATTTCTGATAGAGTTGCTAAGCGATGATCATCATGTGATCATGTCCCCTTAATCCAGACTGTTGTATGCTTACTAGAATGGCAATTTTGAGTTTTCAACCCCAAAACACAAATTTGTGATTTGAGTATTAACTTAGCGCCTTCACTAACGAAGACAGAGGAAACACCAGCCTATTTACCCCATCAATGCTTAGCTATACCAGCAACTAATGCATGACTAGTCCCATCAATCATAACATGATGTAAAACCCTTGGATATTCAAATTTATGGAGTCAACATCATAAGCACAATCTCTTTCTTGCAAGTCAATGCGTATCGTATTAATGCGTTGTGAAAGTCGAAACTGCATATTCGGAGAATGGAAAAACAAAGATCAAACACACCTGAACTATGGTTGATAAGCTAAGTTGAAAAAATACTGATAATGGATTATTCACCATATCACAGATGAATTCTGCAGCATGAAAAATCTTGAGAATCATAACAATGTTGGATAAAATATCAAAGTCGCACATAATTTAAATGCTAAATCTTGTCTTGTGTTGCTTTCCGGATCCCTATATAACAAATCCATTACGCACAAACATATGTGCACCGTTCAAGACATAGAGCTAAGAACTCTAAAATTTTATAACTAAACGAACCTACTGTTGCTTATAAGTTATTACTTGAAAATCCTTTTGATCAAAGGATCTGATCAGATACAAAACAGATGCAATAGCAATACATTATCTATTAATAACAAAGTTCGCTGCATTATAAGTAGATAAAGAACAATTGACAATTCAGAAACAAAAAATAAATTTTAGCAAACATTGCAATAACAATGTCATATTCGAACTCAATAAACAAACAGGCATCATTTCAGATGATGACACTAAAATCTACTACGAAGATAAGTAACCGCAAACAAGAACATGACAAAACACCTTAATATACCAACCAACAGCCAACAAGAAATACTTACTAGGATGGCAAATTTCCAGCCCGGAAGATTGCGAACTTTGACATAACTGAATCAGAGTGGTCAATTCCATTTTCTTTAAAGAACTCCTCGATCATTCCCTTAACTCTCTCAGGCTCCACGCTCTCGCACTCCACCTCGTACAAATCCCCGAATTCATACTTAGTCTCATCCACCTCCAATTTCACCTCATTCCACTCATAAACGTTCCTCACATTCTTAAACCCTCCCAACCCCACGAAACCTGATACGCCAAATTCTTCTTTTACTCTCCTCAGAACCCTTGAATCCATTTCCGTTAGCTTCCCAGGGTCCTCAAAGCAAGCTCTCCCTATGTTAGGGTCCACCTCCTCCTCGTCTTCCTCAACACGGCTCACGCCGTTGATGATAATTGCTTTAGCCTTGAGGCAAGCGAAGCATTTGGGGAGGTGAGTTTGCTCGTGGAACCGAAGACGGAATATGGCTCGGCGTGAGCTCAACTCAGAAGCCGAGCCGTCAAAGAATGTATTGTGCTGATGATGGGTGATGACATGAAATGGAGAAATCAACGAGAGCAGATTCTGATAGGAGGCCTTGTTCAGTAGTCGCAGCTTAACTTCAATCTCCATTAAGTTTCTCAGTAACGATGCCTTATTGACTGAAAAATAACCAATTTATTTTTTTAAAGAAAACGACGAGAAAATGATGTGGGTATATGATCTGGGGTGTCACTAGAGGCCGATACGATGGGATTTGGAGGAGGGATCGAGGGAGGAGCGGTCGAAGTGGTGAAGGAGGGAGGAGGACGAGGTGGTGGCTGCAGAGGAGGATGAAGATGCGGCGGCGGCGGCTCGCTTGCGTGCTTCTTCGAGTTCCTCTTTGTCTTCAACTTTGACCTCTATTTTTGTAGGCTTCCTTCGAAGCATCTCGCCTGTTCGGTTGATCTCAAAACCCGAGCATCTTCATAATCATAGCTTCGTATTTGGAACCAAAATTTCCAATGAATGCTCCACTGAAGATAAATTCGACCCGACCTTGGTGTAGGCGGTAGTCCACTAGGTCGATGGATGCGTCCTCGGTGTAAGGTTCGAATTTTCACTCCCCTGTTTTTTTTTTTTTTTTAGAATATCGTCCCAAATTTTCTAGTGAAGTCATTTTTTTCTTGAATTTTTGCTAGTTAGTCGGGCTAAATGCTGGTTCTTGATCATTGATAGAGGACTAAGTGGCCCTAATACTTTGTAAAAATTTTTAACTGTTGAAAACTAATCGATGTCTAATGATTCCCAGTCTTGAATAAAATGTCGGAACCTCATACCTCATGTGTTTAACTGAGGTGTCGAGGTCTTATTTCTCCTGGGCATGCATAAGGTGTCGGGGCCATGTCTCTCAGGTTTAGATAAGATGTCAGGACATCATGTCTTCCAAGCTTGAATAAGGTGTAGGAGCATCATGTCTCTCAAGCTTAGATAAAGTGTCGGGGCATCATCTCTCTCGGGCTTAAATAAGGTGTAGGGACCTTATGCTCCCGGGCTTACATAAAGTATCGAGACCTCATGTATCTCAGGCTTGAATCAAGTGTGGGGGCTTCATATCTCATGGATTTAGATAAATGACTTCCATTCATATTAAAAATAATAAAATGAATTTTTATTGATAATCAAATGTTGTATACAAGAACTAAGCATTATATTTATTGAAATGAAAATCATACCAAACGTCATGACTCCAGGGATATTTTGGTTGTTTTCTCGAGCTGAATCATGTGGATGCTTTCAATGAGGAGGGAGCATGTCTGACGTTGCCTCTTGAACAGCCACTGCTATCCACTAGGCCAGTTCTTTCAGAGCAACGATGATGATTGGTTGAGGGTCACCAGAGAGTGGATTACCCTAGGGACCCTTGAGTCTGTGGTCTCCTTTCCGGAGGGATCCCTCTGAGTTGAGTTTCGAGTGGAAATCTTATCTGAGTCTACAGATCTGATTCCCACATACAGCGTCATTGATGATGATCTGGTCGATTGAGTGAGCTGGGTGAGTAATATATCGGGCAGAGATGTGTACATTTCATGTATAGATTTTTGACCTGATGGGCTGAGCCCGGATGGTCTGACTTGCACTGTGAGTACTCAACAGGGTAGAGTGAGCTTGAGTGGCATGGCCTGTAATGCGAGCACTCTTGATCCGGTAGGATGAGCTCGGGTCAGATAATCTGCACAAACTCAAACAAAAAAAAATCAGTGGGACGCCAGAAGAGTTTACGACATGGCCACTCTGACACTCAATGTGACGCCCCAAACCTTGCCACATAATCATACAACATGTGACGTCATATGCATATAAAATTTCTTTTCAACGACATAATAATATAATGCATATACGACAAAATAGTGCAATCATCACACTATCTATATTAGTATAGCAGAAACAGTATAAAAAATATACACATAACTCAAATAAGACAATAAGCTATATTATATCTATACACTATCAACTACAAAACTATTTGACTAGACACACATAGTCATTCACCTCTATTCTGTCTCACGTCATAGTTCTGTAACATGTCCTACAAAACATCCCCTGAAGGGTTATCATATACAACAATCATCATCGTAATGCATAACAGTTATATTAATAAAAACATGAAATATAACCGAAATCATAACATAAATACCCGTTTTGTTGTTTCTGAACAATAAAACCATCAACAATATGCTCAATAACTCACATTCTACTTCAACAACATCAACGATACGTCTCACCCCTACTCTGGCGACAACAATATCGTCGATCGAACAATATCACGATACGTCGCACCTCTACTTCGAAGACAGCAATATGGTCGATCAAGAGATATCAACGATACGTCGCACCCCTACTCAGGCGACAACAATATCGTCGATCGAACTACATCAACGATACGTCGCACCCTTACTCCGGCGACAACAATATCATCGATCGAACAACAGCAACGATACGTCTCCCAACAACGACAGCCAACAACATCAACAATAATAAACAACAACAAATATGATATCAAATCACCCAATTCTGGTGATTTACCATCGTTCAACACAATAGTATTTATCAATACTAAACAATAACAACATATGCTCGTATATATAAAATCTGGTTATTTCTTTAATCCTGAGGCTTGTGATGTATCAAAATAATTCAACAACAATTATCAGATCATTGTCACCATATCAACACAATCATAACAGGCTCAATATATAACATTAAATAGTCCAACAACTATCAATTCAATAAAAAATATAAAACTCGATTATACATCTTCATCTTTCAACAATTAGTATTCCGGTGTATTTATTTATCAATAATAACATCAAATGCACTCTAATAAATTATCTTCAAATAATAGGTTATTTTACAACATCTGTTAAACTACAAAAAAAAACTTTATATCATCATCTATCATATACTTCATATACTCCGAATATATAATATGAATTAATAACATCTGGCAAACAACTCTTCAGCTTCAATTCAATGATTAAAATTCTTAATTATAACAAATTAGGAATAATTTAAAACAACGTCACTTTAATATTCTCTACTTCGTTAAGATCGTACACTATCCAACAATCTTCAATTTTTGTATGATTTAACAATTTATCGGATTTATTCCAGAAATCGGCGAATTTCAAACATCTTAAAAAATATAAAATTTATACATCAAATCGAAGATCTCGCATCAACGATTCCAAAACTGAAGTCGGTTCGTCAATTGGATAAACCGATAAGTCGTAAAATCAAAAAGAAAATTCAGAAGTGTATTTTTTCTTTCTTTCTTTCTTTCTTCTCTCCGCCTCACCTCTTTGTCTAAATATCTTCTGTTGCAGTGAAATTGACCGCCTCAAATTTTCTTTAAAATTGAATTTCAATTCAATTCCACCGCCTCAATATTTTTTTTAAAAAAATATTATATTAATATATAATATAATATATAATATTTAATATTTTTAACATCGGTATATCCCTTTAGACCAGTCAAACGATCAAATTTTTCAAAACACAAAACATGAAACTTCTATATATTTAAGTTTTCTATGTTATATTCAAATTTCAAATCATTTTCGAAAACCTTGATTTTTTCCTGATTAAGAATATTTATTCTTGAATAATGAAAATTTAATCTACCTGTTAGTGTGAATAATTAGCTATTGGGGTTAGGTTAAATTAAAAGGGCGTTCCTATCTTGTGGATAGGTACCTTATGTATCAATTTTTGAGTAAGTCTCTCGTGAGACGGTCTCACGAATTTTTATTTGCGAGACGAGTCAACCTTACCGATATTTACATTAAAAAATAATATTCTTAGCATAAAAAGTAATACTTTTTCATGGATGACTCAAATAAGAGATTCGACTCACGAAATTGATCCGTGAAACCGTCTCACAAGAGTTTTTGTGTCAATCTTTAATGGTCAGTTTGGAACAATAAAGTAATTAAACAATTAATAGATAGCTATGTAAAAATGAAATTTCAAGTCATAAATCTTGTTGAAAAATGCTTAAAAATTTGTTAACCTTTAATTGGATTTGTATTCTGCTTTTGATTTTGTGCCTTTGTATATTTTTGCGGTTCGTCCGTTTTTTGTTTTTTTTTTCTTCCATTCAATTTTTTTAAAATATACAATAGTGGGGAAAGCTCGAATATATAAGTTCGATTTTCTTGATATTTTATATGTTCAGTTTTCTTCATAGGCAAAAACTTGTATGAGACGGTCTCACGGGTCGTATTTGTGAGACGGATCTTTTATTTTGGTCATCCATTAAAAAGTATTACTTTTTATGCTAAAAGTATTACTTTTTATTGTGAATATGGGTATGGTTGACCCGTCTCACAGATTAAGATCCGTTAGACGGTCTCACATGAGCCCCACTCTTCTTCATATTGTTACCAAATTTTACGAAGAAATAATTTATGTTAAATCAAAAATACATTATTTTTTTAAAATAAAAAAATAGATATGAAGAGTACTCTATAGATTTGGTGTATGATTATATAGTATAGAAGTATAAATTATAACAAAAGAAAATTTGAGAAGATAAAAACTAGGAGAAAATATTTTTTCAAAAAAAAAAAAGAAGAAAACTGGAAGAATTATTAGAATATAAAAAAACAAAAAATAAATAAAAATTAAATTAATTTTTTTTAAAGAAAGAAAATGTTGCTAATGGGCTGTGGGAGTGAATCCGTTTGATGCGATTCATTGAGATAAACGAATCAAACTTCAACTTTACAATATTCGACTCATTAGTTCGTTAAGATAAACAAATCAAGCGCCAACTTTAACAACTGTACACTTTATTTATGAAAATATATATAAAAAAAGTCTATTAAATGTATTTATTAAAATAAATTTACAAATTTTAATAAGAATATTATATTTTTCTCTAAATATATAATTTATTTTTTAATGAATTTAACGAAAATATAATTAATATTTATTAAGCTTGTTTATGNTTTAAATTTATAATTTATTTATTAAGCTCATTTATGTTCGGCTCGATTACATCGCTACCTAAAGGTGGGGGAAAAGTCATGTATAAATTACCATATTTATTTGCACCAAAAATTTTATTAGATAGTCTCACATATCAATTTTCTGAAACAGATCTCTTATCCGACCTGATTCATGAAAAATATTATTTTTATGCAGAAATTATTGATTTTCACTCTATATATACACAAGATCGACCTTTCTGATGAGTATAGATTCGTGAAACCGTCTCACATGATACCAACTCAATTATTTGTACTATTTTAATATGTTTGATTTTTTTTATTTATTATTTTTCTTGGAGTTTTTTGCAAAGCAGTTTATGAACACATATGTATGTAATCTTAAGTAGTTTACAATATATTCGAAAAGTACCAACAAACGGTAACCACTTTAAAAGAAGAGGAGGTCTACTGTGAGACGGTATCACGAATCTTTATCTGTGAGACGAGTCAACCCTACCGATATTCACAATAAAAAGTAATACTCTAAGCATAAAATTTTTGGTGCAAATAAAAAATAATACTTTTTCATGGATGACCCAAATAAGATATCCGTCTCACATAATACGACTCGTAAGATCGTCTCACACAAATTTTTGTTTTAAAATAATAATGTAAAGGTACAGAGTTTGATTTAAAACTTGCTGGCAAATTCGGAAGGCACATGGCCTAATTTATCATGTGCATCCAACGAAATAAACATTTATTTTATTCCATTTATTTATGCATAATTTGCTGTATCACTTCATAATCAAAGTATTGTAACTATAATATAATATATATTTTAAGCTCAATCTATTATGATAAATACCAATTAATTTTACCAGAACGGATTTTCGACTAATGAAAAAATACTACTTTTCATTGTAAATATGTACCAGATCGAACCATCTCACAAATATAAATCCATTAGATCGTCTCATAAGAAACTTACTCTATAAATTTATATCCTAGCAATAATGGACTCCTTGTTAATTAAAGAAAATAGTTTTGGTTTTTAAAAAGCAAAATCATGTAAGAAAAGAGGCTCTAAAAATTGGTTTTCGCTAACTCGGTCAAAATGTAAGTCGATAGCCACCTCCGTGTTTATTTGTGGCGATACGTAATACGCTGACTTTGTGATTTGTTTTGAAAATTTAATCCTTTTTTCTTTTGAAGTGCTTATTATGCAATATTAGACACATCAATATCACATTACCGTCGTATCAATTTCATCTGATAAAGTTACTAAAGTTTAAAAAGCAATACAAACTTTTTATAAAATGTATTGCATATCAGTTTTGTGATACGTGTCTCTTGTCCAATCTGATCCATAAAAAGTAATATTTTTTATGACAAAAATATTACTTCTAAAAGTAAAAAAATATTATATTTCACTAATCACTATATGTATGAAACATGTCGATTCATCTTACGAATATAGATTGTAAGATCGTATCACAACAGAGCTACTCAACAAACAAACAAATAAAGCATATTAACATTGATATTTGACAAATTTAGGTGTCAAGATCACAAAAAAGTCAAAGTATAAATTATCAAAATTGCAATTTTGATAATATGATAACAACATAAATGGTGTGATCAACAATCAAAAAAGGATACACATGTATATATTTGTGTATGTATATGTTTCTTGTGACACCCCTATCCTTAGTAGTGCTAGAAAGTTCTAATAAGCATAACTAAAGGCCATTAAATTGAGCATGGGAACATTGCTATCTTTTTCAATGATGCAATCTAGACAATATCTGATCAAACTAAAGAGAGCACAAGAATGGAAATAAAGTTCATGTGATCAAACTAGTTGGACCAAATTTTTCCATACAATCTTTCTTATTATTATGCAAATCCGATCCTCAAGAAAAATGTCCCATTCGTTTAAAAGGCAGTGACATAAACAGGAGATTCCAAGTTCCATTCTTGACATCAAAATAGGAGATTTATGCCGTTGGTCATAATTTATTAGAAACCATTTCACACCAGAAACAACGTTAAAAAGAACAGGCAAACATAGCAAAGAATTGCCATCCTAACAGCTGTTGCCTCCGCCGCTAACTCTCTCCGATGGAGATGGCAACAATGGAGTCCCATTATTCTTGGGAAGTTTCGCCAGCGTCGGTTTTTGAACACCTCCCTCCTCGGATTTCCCAAACAACTGTTTCCTCAGGACTTCATGTATGTGCCCAAACAACTCTTTCTTCAATGCCTCAAACGCCAAGTCCAGTCTCTCTATCTGTTCCATTGCATTCTTATTGTACATAAATAGCCCATAGTACAAATCAAAGCTATCACTAGAAGTATTTTCCACCAAATCCAACAAGGTTTCGTAGCCTCTGGTGTTAATCGGAGTATCTTCCAGCTCCAACTTTTCAAGAATTCTCCCCATTGTATGGGTAATAAACTGCGATCCGGCAGCATACCTATCGTGCTTCGAGCACGACATCTCCTCCATTCTGCAACCTTCTTTCTTGAAAATATCCAAGAAATTATCAACCCTTTTTAATCTAGAATCTTCATCCCCAATCCTCACTTTATCATACACAAATGGCAGATCCTGCCAGCTGTATTTCCCACTTTCGGGGCCAAACATGGGGTGTGTGCAGAGTATATCGAAGTGGGTGGGGAGAACCTGGAGGAAAATGTTCTTGGGAAATTCTTTGACAGACAAAACATCTACAAACAGAGTATTCCTCCGAAGTCGCTGCAGGGGTAACGATTTGAGCACTTGCTCCGTCGAAAGTATGGAAGTACACATGAGTATCACATCAGGGTGATTCTCGCAGAGATCGTGCACATCGGAGAAGTAAACTGCACCCATCGATTGCGCGATCGAGAAGTAATTGGATCGAGAGAAGGCGTAGACCGTGTGCCCCTGTCGAATGAAAGCCTTCGCCAGGAATTGACCGAAGTTGCCGAACCCGACTATGGCAATTCTGAGCTTGGTTGACTGGGTGAATCGGTGGTTGAGTTGGGCTTCGTAGTCGTACGGCTGGGCAGCATCGATTGCCCGGACTGTAAGACATCGTGTGCAGCGGCGGGAATGGTGGCTCTGGGGAGGCGACGATAACAGTCGTTTTTGGTGGCGGAGAGGTTGAAGGGAGGGCAGGACGGCGGAAGTGGCTGCGGCGGCGGCGGCAGGGTTGACTGAGGAAATCGAAATCATTTCTGCTGAACTGCTCAGTCGATGAATCAATCAATGGATCACTTAACGAAATGAAAATGCATCGATTCAACGAAAGAGGATGGGACATCTATATANTTTTTATTTTTATATTGGAAGTGATTATTTGGTTTGATTTATATAATAGTGAGGTGGACGGTGGTGAAGAAGTATGAGTAATAGAAGAATTATTAATCAAATCGATCAATGTTACATATATAAATTTATAAAATCGTCTTACAATTATCGTATTTTTTATATAATTATAAATGATATATTTACANAATTTTATGAAGGAATTTTTTTATGTTATCTTTATTAAATGTATCTTTTAATATAATAAAAAAATGTTAAAATGTATTTAATAATAGAAATAGATAGAGAACAAATAAAGAAAATAATATGTATGAACGAAAACTACATCGAGACAAAAACAAAAGCAAATACAAACTTTAAATTTGAAACGATGAAAGCTAATAAATCATAATTGTTGAGCCAATCTCGTCGATCAAATAGGACATTGTAATAAAATCATATCATTTTAAAAGTAACATTTGAATACATACATGCAAAATATGATTCACGTGTTGTATCACACACACATCACCACTAATTAAATTGATCGTGCATATTTCATATATAATAATATTATGTAACTTTTGTATAATTATGATTGGAGATACTAATAAATATTTATAATTTTTTTAAAATAGATCAAACAAGGAGAAAATGATACTCAATAATGTCACATTAAATTATAATATTATATTTAACATATTCAAAGAAAATCACTTTTATTACTTGTGTGAGATCCATAAAATCATAATATTATATTTGGAGTTAGTGGTCGTTGGATCAAGTGGATCTTATGTGAGATCCACATGATCCAATCACTCTACATAATACGATAACATGATATACACTGAGGATGCTTAAATATAATACGATTGTGTCTTAAGAATAAATTTTAAGCTGATTTAGAAAAATCAATTTTTATCGAATTTGCAGATTTTTAGAGTAAAATCTATGCATATATGAAGAAGAAACAAGGGAGTTGGTCTTGACTTGCTTGGATGCTTGGATTGATGGATCATCATCTAAGTGAAGATGTTTGAATGGATGGGTTTTAAATTCATCGATTTCAAAACTTATTTTGACAACGCAATTAAAATAGATTTGAAATTTCATGTATATAAAATTATGTAATTTTCAATAATCTTTGCGATGAATTTATTCAAAATGAGTGTTATTTCACATCCATCCATCAAATTCATTATCCAAATCAAATACATCGATCCGAGCGCGATATAAATCCACATGATGAAATTTTTGGGCGTTTGAATTGGTTGATTGATTAATTATATCGAATTTGCAGTACGTGCTGGAAGGTTTATGATATAGATTTTAAATGATTTTATTTTATAAGAATTTTTTGGTTCCATGAATTTCAAGAGTGTCTAAACAAATGGGATGAATTCTTCTTGGATTAAATTCCTTTAATATGAAACTAAACTATCCTACATCTTGAGATATTTTAAGTCCTCGTACTCAAATATAATATTAGATTTATCTCGGTTATCTTATTTTATCTAAACACTTTCACAACTTATTTTTATGAATTGTTTTTAGATTTGAAAAGATGTTTGGAAAACTATTTTAAAAAATAATTTTATAATTAAAAATAATTAAGAAGATATTTGAACAATTATTCTATAAAAAAAATCTTTTAATTCTCATTTAACCCGACATTTTATTAATTGCAAAAATATCAAAAATACATATCAATTGTTCCTTAAAAACTATACTTGGATAAAAATTTTCTTTAAAAAAAATATTTTTGATTGAAATTAAAATAATATATATGGAAAATTTTAAATCATTTTTATGTTACCTTAATTTTTCATGCAACTGATAGGAAAAGGATATTAGACATTAATACTAAAAAACTTAAAGGAAAATTATTCTGATATTGTCTTTTTTTTTAATAAGGACATGAAACTTAATTTGACAAGAGTGTGATAAATTGAATCGGGAAATATATAAATTTGATACATCTTGGGTAGCAAGAATTATATTGTAAGTTTTCTAGAATTTGTCCGTTGAAATATAGGCTGTGAATTGATATCAGTGCCATATGTTAGGATTATAATATTTATCTATCTATTACGTGGTCAAATTTTATTCCTTAGATCATCAACATATATGTCAACATTCATAAAAATATGGTTAATCGACATGATCTAATGATATTGGAGTAGAGGAGAACCACTTTTGTTGTATATAGACTAAACTCGTATGTTAGATATTTGATGTCTTGTTTGGCAATGGATGAGATCTCCATACTTTTTGTATTTATTTTTTGGTGTGTACGGTTTGAATAATCTATATATTTCGACCAAATTACATTCCAACCTTGGGAAGCTTAGATATCAATCTTTAGGGAGGAAATAACTAAATAAATTTTTTTTTTTCATTTCTTAAAACTATTATGTGCTGTTTTTCTCTTAAAAAAACTACTGTGTTAATAATTTACATAACAAAAACAAAATGAAATTAATGTTTGAAACATGATGAGTTAGTAGTATACAGGCAGATTTCATATCCCTTGCATCCTACAAACAGGAAGGTAAGAAAAAACATATGGACGTCCTAGCCTTGGATGCCGCCTCCCAAGCAGTTGAGACAACGCTGAACCCTACAATAACAAGAAACGAAGAATAACAGTTCTGCAGTCTCATTGTCTCGCAGATTTAATCAAGATGAATAGCTTTTTAATCGGAAACCACTTACTTGAATCCATCACAAGTAGGGCAAACACATGGATGTATAACCAAAGGATCATAGAGAGGAGACCATTTTATTGTACCATTTGTTTTGCAAAGCTTGCAAGTGTAAAATCCCACTCCTTTACAACTCCCACAAGGCTTTCCATATTTCTTCTGCAAAAGTAAACCTGTATGACAATATAGCTTGGAAAGAAATGCAGTACCTATTATTTTTGTTGAGCTAAAATAGATTACAATTGTGAAGCAGCAGCAGCAAAAAAATAACGAAAAACTCAGAACTTGATATGATGGGAAGAGTCGAAGACACCAGAGATTTTGATGCCCTGTTCGAATATAGAACGGAAATCCTTTTAGAGGCGAGTTCTAAAGGAAAAAGGTAGTTAGAGTATCACTCCATCCCAGCAGTTTCAACCTTTCTACGCAAGGTAGCTTGTTCAGACATGGAAGAGGTCAGAAAACCAATAGCAAAAGATCCACCAAGACCCGCAGCCGCAACAGTAGCAAACATGCGCAATAGTCGAGAAACACCAACCTTGGACATTTGAAACAGCAACTCGTCTGTATTTAGTTCAGAACAAATTTAACTGCAAATGAAAGAAAATGAAATCTGTCTCCTCAGAATGCCACACGATACAATTAAACAGCAAAACCCACCCTGTTTCTTGATACCCATTTCTCACTTTCGAGTTCAATAAAACACATCGGAAGATCTTGTTGGTCCTTTAACTTTTTACATTAACTTAAGGCAAGCTTATTAATTTGTTTATCACCCCGTTTGCAGTCCTTCATATACATACATAGAGATACATGGGTTTGAGTTCCACCAATTTCACATTTACACATTAATGCTCCAGAATCAGTCTGCTGCTTACATTCAATAACATATGTTCATTATACAATCCATTTACTCAAGGCATTCTTACAGCAAACAATATCCCACGATGATTATTTTGTCCCCACGACGTGAAATCATGTGAAGTAAAAACTACAAAAAGACCACGACGGCTGACACTCTTCACCGTAACGCAGAATCTCAATATAATAAAGTACAGGAGACAATTTACAGAAGGACTCAACAAAGAAGATGATGACCCATGAATCAAGAAAATCTACAGAAACACCAGTGAAGGCAATTTAGCTCAAACATAAACCATACAATTCACATAGTAACAAAATTCAACCAAATCATAACTCACTTTCGCGGGTAAAATATCCCAATCCAAACCAGGAAATAACTCTTCGTTCGTCTTCACTCGTCAATCAAGGATTCATTAAATACTCAGATGAGGGCTGAAAAGATTTGGAAAGAATAGGGGCAGAAGCAGCATCGGCTTGGAAGTTGAGGTGAAGAACGAGATTGGGAACGAGGAGGTTTGTGGGCCAAAAAATGGACCCACATGGGTATAATGAATATGGGCCGTATATTCAAAGTCCAATAGCCCAAGTTCTTTGGACCAAGCGAATTTGGTCCATAACATTGGCATTTGTACCAGCGAGGAAGCAGAACTATGGGCTGTGTGCAAAAGACTTGAAATAGCTTGGGAATTAGGACACAAAAAGTTAGTGCTACAGTGTGATTCAGAGATAGTCGTGAAATGGATACAAAGTGCAGTGACACCATGTTCGTCATCGCTCAACTTAGTATCAAGATGCAAGAACCTATTTGCTAAAGAATAGGAAGTTAAAAGTACATCATATCTATAGAGAGGAGAACATAGCAGTAGACTTCTTGGCATCGACATTCTTTGAACACGACAGAGGTTGGAGCATTATCGAGAATCCTCCGACAAGATTGAAGGAGATTATGGAAGAAGACAGACTAGTATCGAGCATCTGTTGGAGAGTGATAATAAAATAGATACATTGTAATTGTTGTCCCAACCCAGTAGATAAAAAAAAAAATTCAACTTTCATATTTGAAAATATGAAAAAACAAAAGAATGATATTTTTGAGATTATCGAGTTAGTAGGGTTCTTGTAACTTACAACTGGGTCTTGATCCCAAATTTGAAATATTAATGTCAGACTGACTATATGTAGATGTACAAATTTGATTGTTTCAATTATCGACTCCCAATCGACCGGACCGTTTACATAAACCGAACATATTTAAAATTGGATAATTTGGCTTGTAACCGAATTTACAAATTTTCAAAAAAGTTTTTTTTCCCAAATAGGCTGGAATGAGAATTGAGAACTAGTTTCTTAGGTAGGAGTATGTCTCTTGTGAGACAGTTTCACGAATCTTCATCTGTGAGACGGGTCAATTCTATCGATATTCACAATAAAAAGTAATAGTTTTTCATGGATGACCCAAATAAGAGATCTGTCTCACAAAATACGACCCTAGAGACCGTATCTCGCAAGTTTTTGTCCTTAGGGAAATGTAAAGCCCATGGTTCAATACAACCTATACGAAACTAAATATTTTTTTGGAAATTGTTAATATAGTCTTCTTATATTTTTTTTAAAAAGTGATTAAATTAATAAATTGATTTATTTATTTTTACTATGTTAACCAATATTATTTAAAAAATTAAAATTAGATTTATAAATCAAATGAATAAAATGAAATAAATAATTTTATATATTCATGAAACAAATCGATTAATTTATATTTTTAATATAAAATTTTTTTTTTCTCATTTTTAAAATCCGTATTAAAATTGGCTTAGTTTTTGTTCCAATCATGGGCCCATTTTTCAAGCAATGAGAATCGGGCAAGAGTCTACATACTGATCCTACCCCAGCTTAGACCTTATTATCCGCGGATAAATCATCATCACTACTCTTCTCTTAGATCGGAAGCGAGGTCATCAGCCTTCCCCCCGAATGCTTTCAGGTAATCTATACATTTTATTATGATTGCTTGGTGTAAAAATTATTCATTATTGCATCTGTGCAAGCATCAGCTGCATCTGTGAGCATGCAATCCATTTAACTTTTTACGGGTGAAAATTTTGTATTTGTGTTTATTTTCAGCTAATTCGTTTTTATCAGCCTGGGAAATCGAGGGTTATTCTTTACTTTGTCAGTTGTCACTATTCGAGTGTTGATTCCATGTATGTTCGGAAATTCCTTTTCTTCTTTGATGAATTAATGATAGATGTCCTTTTGGGAGCTAAAAGTTTTTCTGTTTGTAAATATAATCAAGTGGATGTTGAGGAAAAAGACTTTACTGCAGGAATAAGAGTAGGGGTTGGGTTGTTTATTACGGGATTATGGCATAATCTTAAATATTCTGCCAGCATGGTTTTGACATTACATATTCCAGGATTTCTATTGGGTATGAAACCTGTAACCACTGATTACAGAAGGTTATGGTTATTTTATATGAGATTCTATGAATTTTCGGAATTCTTTTCATTCTTCTGTGATGATTAATTGTTATTCTGAGTTGGTGTTTCGTGGTAATGATCCTAGTATTTGCTTCTGGATGTGGTAGATGTATAATCACGACTGAGTAAAAAATAAGGGGATGGGGTCGATGTTGGTGCCTCTTCTGCTCTCGACTTTTGTTTTGTACAGCTTCATAAGCAATGCAAATGCTGGTGTGACTAGTGCCTTTGTTCGTAATGAGTGGCCATCAGTTGATATTCCTTTGGACAATGAAGTTTTTGCAGTGCCTAAAGGTTACAATGCTCCACAGCAGGTAAGCTTGCATGTTCTAGATGATTCGCATGGTCCCATTTGACAAAGATTATATTAGTGTTGACTGCTTAGAGAATCAGAGAAACAATATTTATCAAAAGATTTCAAGGACATCATTGTTTTTCTTTGTTACTCAGCACCGTCTGTATAATTTTTTGTAACCTGTACTTCAGGATTACAACAGGATGGTGGTAAAATATGATAAAATGAATGTAAAATAACTCTCTCTAAAGTATTAGGGTGCACATACAGAATGATTAAGATTCAAGTCTTTGTGATTCTCCGCCTGAAAATGCTGGTTAACTTCAAATCATTTGTTGAAGATTGCTGAATGTATACGCTTGGTAATATTGGACTCACTCAATCGGACGTATAATTTTTCAGTTCCATTTTCTTTTTTGAATTACTCGGTGTTTCCCTAATATTTTAATGGTGTTTTAACATGGTTTGATTTGTATTTTCAGGTGCACATTACACAAGGTGATTATGATGGAAAGGCTGTCATAATCTCATGGGTGACAACTGACGAACCAGGGCCCAACACAGTTCGATATGGATTATCAGAGGGAAAATATGAATTCACAGCAGATGGAACAGTTCAAAACTATACCTTTTATAATTATAAATCTGGATATATTCATCAGTGTCTAGTTGATGGTCTTCAGGTACCAGTAAACTGAATTTTGTTATTTACAGCAACACGTTGACACCTAGATTCAGTAAAATAAAAAAAGAAGCTCTTTCTTCTCTTCTTGTAAAACGCGGTAGGCATGTACGTGTTTGAATCAGAAGATACATTTGCTTTCCTAGATTTGGTGATTTCAGTAGATAACAGATGCCCCAAAGTACTCATATTGTAGTCTACTGCACAACAGGTTCTCTTTACTCATTTAAGATGGCTGCTATTTTTGCAGTACTCTACAAAGTATTACTATGAGATTGGGAGTGGTGATTCTTCCAGAAGATTTTGGTTCCAAACACCTCCAGATATTGATCCAGATGCTTCTTACAAATTTGGAATTATTGGTAAGTTTTTCTTTAATATTAAATACCCAAGTTATCTAATGCCATTCTTGAGAGATGATGGGTAGCAAATATACTGCTAAGAAAATAAATTATTTATCTCTCTAGATCTTTGATAGGATTTTCTGAATCTCGTACAACCTTTGGTGTCAGCAGACAGCAATAGGCTTTTGTACCTTGAAAAGCCGGTTCAGTATTTGATGAAAACTGTCTTTGCACAGACAAGGTCAATAATATGTTCCCCAACCTAGTTATGGTAAACAGCTATGGGAAGCAAATAAGAGCTGAACTGTCCAGGATACACTGTACTCTTTGAGATTGTCCTAGAGTTTGTGAAAAATCTGTATTAGGTGTACGAGTGAGAAAAGATTAAACTGCAAATATGTAAAGGTTTATGTTGAAGTTCTGCTTCGTGTGTATTACAGTCTGTTACAATGTGCTCTGCACGGACGAAAAAATCAAATTTCAGTTTACTTAAAGCTCATTTCATGTTCAATGGTGAACGAGTTGTGGTTTATCTTGAATGTAAGGAAGTCAACTCTGAGTTATCTCATCCATCTGTTGTATTATGGATTCTATCCGTTCTGTGACAGGCACAGAAAACTTGATTGGACAAAAATACTTTAAATTCCTCCATATATCATCTCTCCCTGAAGAACTTCCAGGAATGAAATCTGATGCTCTTGATATTATGAATGAAATATAGAAATTTCTAAGGAAAATAATTTGGACATTAAGGTCTTCTAGACGTATAAAAATTTTTAGCGCGAGTCCTCTTGAAATGAGTCTACGAGATCCAAAAATATATAAAATTTAGTGGTTAATAGAGTATTAATGAGATCCCAGTTTTGGAGATGTAAGACTTCACGAAACTTGTATTATTTTTTGACTTAATGAGAGATGAAAAAAGGGGAGGGGTAAGGGGAGTGAGGTGGGTGGGTGCTCAATTGCCAGTGTACTTGAACAACTTTTCCATAAGCTATAAAAAAAACATTATATGGGTTCATGCATTCTAAGCACTCATTCATCTTCAGTATTTTGTGCTCATCATATTTCAGTTAACTTTTATGCTACCAATTTGATTTTAGTTCGCAAATTTAAGGAGGTTTTACAAAATTATTAATGTTACTTGATTGATATTTGGTTCATGAAATCTCCTCTAGTTATAGTAGCAAGAAGTCAAGAACTTTGTTTATCTAAAGCATTCTGTTTTTGAGAATGATGCATTGGGTTAAAATGGACAGCTTGATAAAGATTTGAGCTTTGTTGTGATGAGTCCTTTTTAATTTTTATTTCGTCCGAAATCGACCCTGATGAAAGGGATTTTGGTAGGTATGGAGGGGTTTAGGATGACATTTGGGTGAGCGATGGTTCCTTAGGCAGTTCATTTACCTGCTTGATCATCTTGTTTTGTATGACCAAAAATTCATTTGTGACATTCCCATCTGTTGACCCAATCAAACTGTTGAGACTCAGTTAAGCATGACTGACTTAGAGCCAAGAATCATGCAAGCAAATTTCACGGAATAATTTGGGGGATACAATTCATCATTTTCAAACCTGTAATTGTTGGCGGCATATTCTTGCTTTTGAGCTTGATCTTTATGCCACCATTATCTTATAGTTTTTTTTACATGGCGTGTGAGCTGAATAATTTTCTTTTAATGAAATGATTTACATTTATTTTCCTTATGGAATGCTCATTTATGAATCATATTCTTTATATATTGTAGGTGATCTTGGTCAAACATATAATTCCCTTTCAACAATTGAGCATTGTGGGCAGACTGATGCACATGCTATCTTATTTGTTGGCGATCTTTCTTATGCTGATAGATATGATTATAATGATGTTGGTATCCGCTGGGATTCATGGGGTCGTTTTGTTGAGCGTAGTGCAGCTTATCGTGCATGGATCTGGTCGGCTGGAAATCATGAGATAGAGTACTTTCCACATTTGGTAATAATATGCAGAATGCAGAGACTAAAGACAGCTAGAAAAAAATAATTATCCAAGATTTTAGTTGTGGGGAGAGGGAGTGGGGGATGTTGACTCTACTTTTTCTTATTATTGATATTAATTTTCTTAATTTCAACCTCTTTATTCTATTCCCTCGGTGATTCTACAGAACGTATATCCCTATTGCAAAATCCTTGCCCGTTCAATTTAATTGCGTGAAGATAAGTAATTTTTTTTTTTGAGTAAATGAAGATAGGTAACATCTAGTGCTATATTCTGTTCTTGTCAGACACTACTTACCACTAGAAAAAAAAAAATAACTACCGAAGAGACAGTTTCTTGTCAAAAAATTATCTTCATTTGGATTCTACCGATTGAGCAAAGATGTAGTCATCTCGTATTGATGGTCACTGGTTGTTTTCTAAATCAGATTTTTTTGTTTCAATTGTGAAGTACTGAGATGCTTTTTCCGATTCTCTTACGAGAACTGTGAGAAAACATAGTGTAGTTTCCTCCAACTCTCTCTCTCTCTCTCCCCGTGTTTATCTCATTCCCTTATCTCTGTAGCTTCTCGTAATTTATTTTCATTTTATATTGCAGAAACAATAGTCTCAAATAGAGGCAACGTGATAACAGCTTCCATATGCTATTTGTAAAACTTCTCTTAATGCCCTTTATTTTTCAAATTTTCAGCGGGAAGTAATTCCATTTCGAAATTATCTTCATAGATACCCCACACCTTATGTTGCTAGTGAGAGCAGTAGCCCACTTTGGTATGCCGTGAGACGGGCGTCTGCTCACATAATTGTCCTGTCTAGCTACTCTCCATTTGGTAAGTTTTGATTGCCACGATTTTAGTTGTGTTACTTTCTTTTAGATGAAATTGGATTAATTTCTACTAATAATGGAGAACTATCTATATTGTTTAAAGGAAGAGTTTGTATTCTTGTTTCAGCTTGATGAGCATCTACTACATTTCTTATATACTTGGGTGCTAGCACGTTTGGTCCCTCCTAATCTGAGTAATCAATTGTCTGGTTAGGAAAGCCTTGATACGGTCACAACTTTCAATTATGCACTCTATTAGGTTACATATCATGTTTCACAAGAATTTATCAATCTTCCCCATGTTTCGGCCTTGTGGATTGGTATTCACTGCATGTTGCAATGCACTATAGCATATCATTTTCACATTCATGCTTCCAACTTATCTTTGATTACAGTTATATGAATGGAATTTATCTCATATGGCAAGGGATGGTTGGTTTTTATGTTTAGTACATTGAACTCCAACAGTTGATGACTGTTGTGAAAACTGTGATTATATTCTAACTCTCTTCTTCTATCTGTTATTCTAAAATGAACTTCGAAAAAAAGTTATTTGCGGTAGTGTATTAATGGTTTATTAGTCATTTTCATCTGACATCTTCTCCTGCATTGATTTTTTCCCATTAATTTTTATGCATGAATAATTCACTTTATGTCTCTTAATTTCAGTTAAATATACTCCTCAGTGGATGTGGCTTGCTCAAGAGTTGAAACATGTAGACAGGGAGAAGACTCCTTGGCTTATTGTCCTGATGCATGCTCCCATTTACAATAGCAATGCCGCTCATTTCATGGAGGGAGAAAGCATGAGAATTGTTTTTGAGAGCTGGTTTTGTCACTATAAAGTCGATGTTGTTTTTGCTGGTCATGTCCACGCCTATGAAAGATCGGTTTGTCTCTTCATCCAACCATACCTTTTTTTCCTTTCTAACATTTACTTAGTGTATCTATGCAAAGCTGACCATCCATACGAGTTTATGTCGTTGGATTTTGCCAAGGCAGATAATTTTTGTCAAACTGTCTCATGGTTATTCTAGTAAAACCTGAAAGGTTGTTCGCCCTCACATGATTCATTTTTGAGGCTCTTTATTTGCTCATTTCTTTACTACCGTTTTGTCTCTTATTAAAAAGTTTCCATTCCCCACATTGTTATCATTACACCTCGTGTTTATGTTGAGTTGCCTGATGGGCTTTTCTACTCTCAGTACCGAATCTCAAACATACAATACAATGTATCAACTGGAGCTTCCTACCCTGTGCCAGATAAATCGGCTCCTGTGTACATTACTGTTGGAGATGGAGGAAATCAGGAAGGTCTGGCTTTAAGGTACAACATAGCATGTTAGATTGATTTAGTTGGTCTCTCCTCAGAATCTTCACTTGACATCGGCACTACATTTTTTAATATGCTTAATTGAATTTGATGCCTCTGCAGATTTAGAGATCCCCAACCAGATTATTCTGCTTTTCGGGAAGCCAGTTACGGACACTCCACCTTAGAGATAAAAAACCGAACACACGCACTTTACCATTGGAATCGGAATGATGATGGCAAAAGAGTGCCAACAGATTCATTTGTGCTACACAATCAGTACTGGTAATTTGAGTAAAGTGCATAATATCTGAGGTTGAGATATCTTTTTCTTTGCCTGCATGTAGATCGTCATAATCCAATTTTTTTTTCAAACCAGTTGGTGTCATTACATGGATCTATCCACTTCAATATGCTTTGGCTTAAATTTAATCGCCCCCAAGTCATTTAAATTATATTTCAGTAACTTCGTGCCAAGTTAAATTCGCTTGTTCCCTCGATATCGTACAAGTTACCTACCATCAGGATATAGAATTATGTTCTTAGCTCAGATCACGAGAAAGCCCACCTCTTATTTGTTTATTCATAAAATATGTGTTAAACCAAATGACTGGGGTGATGCAGGGGAGACAATCATCGAAGAAGAAAGCTGAAGAAGAACTATCTCCATTCAATCATATCCATAATGGCACAAAGTCAATGATAGCGATTTGCTTCTTATGAACACAAGGTCACATCTCCTGAAGAGATCCTAAAAGCCTACATGAGCGTGTGATTGATGCTATGTTCAATCCTTTTATGTCATATTTGAGGGAAAAAATGGCTTTTTATCATGATTCATGTATTTGACATCAATGCTTTTATGCTTATAGCTCCACTATATTCTTCATTCTATTGCTTCTATTAACAATTAAGTTTTGGTAGGACGATTTTTATGTCATTGGAGTGTGGATTAAGTAAATAAAGTGAAGTATCTTCTGGTGCATCACCTTCTTCTTGTGGCAATTTCAGTTACATTCGAGAAGAAATGGATTCCCCAATCTCGAATGTCATTTCATTAACCGATTTCATGACCTTGTTGTGCAAGTTTTAGTCAGATTCATATGGATTGCTTGTATGGTAGTCTATCACCCTCCTCCTAAAATTGAACTCAACGAGTTCTAGATTGTATCTCATCAAACAAAGCCCAAGAATCCCTTGAAGCTTGCAAACTGTGGTAACTTATTCCCCCATTTATACTCACAATCCCTGAAATTGCTAAACTAATATGATTTTGAAGGACAACTTTTCATCCTTGTGGCCGAAGACTTGGAGCTATATGACAGCAGTGTCACATCAGCATTATACTAAAAAACGACTAAAGTTGTTAAGAACAACAAGACATAAGACTAAGAGTGAAATTTGATAAAATATTAAATATAATAGATCGAAAATATAATTTTTTTTTAAATATTAATGTTGATAAACACCAAATTTACTCCATAAGTTGTTTTCATCATTTGTTTCTAGCAATCACTCACTCCAGTCTGGTAACATGATTGCTTTCGTAATTATTGGAAACATAAACTTACAAATTCAGAAAGGGATCCAGACGAAATGTACCAAAAGAAGTTTCCATTTTTGGAGTTTCTTCACGAAATATACATACTTAATAGAAAGGTCCTGATTTATGATTCTTTTAAACTACTACTATTATTGTTGGTGGAGGTGGCGTAATATTAAATCATTTCATATATAGAAAAAACCCATAAAATTTCAAAAATTAATGTTTATCCCTCATTGTTGTTTTTTTTTAATATTATTCTATTCAAAATTTTTAAAGTTAAATCTCATACATAAAATCCGAAGTAAATGATGAATGAAATATCAAGTTTCGATATCCATTTTCTTCTAAGAATCTTCATTAGTATCTGAAATCAACACAAGTATATGATCGATGATTATTTTTTTACATCAATTGAAAAAGAGTGATATTCATATTCATTGCCGCTAAATCTCTCCGAAAAACACTAATCGTTGTTGATCACAGCAAAAAAAAAACGTCATATAGCTCATCTGTCATCAAAATCTCAAGTTTGAGATAAGGTTTCGATTCGAAACGTAATTATAACAAATTATCTTGTCCCACTTAAAAAAAACATATAAATTATCTTTATTTTCTTACTTATAATAATATGGGTTGTATCTCATGGGCTCATCGAAGTTATTGGAGATAATCACAATTAATTTAATTTAATTAAATCTAGTGCATATATATTTAATAAATAATTCACAAAGTTTTCTTATTCTGGTTATGGAGTTTAGTATATTTATGGATTATATCTACATATATGAAAGCACAGAAAAGTTGAAATGGACCTGTTTTGGTATGGTTGCCGGTTAAAAGGGAAATACGTGTCGTGCATTTGTTTCTCCACCAGTCAAAAAAATGTGCTGTCAACAGGAGGCTAATTGGTTCTGTCCACCTCTTCCTTCTTTCTCACCTGTGTCTTTTTGTTTTCTTTTTTTGTTCGGTTGGTGCGTTTGATGCTCGGCCTTTTACAAAACTCCATCTGCTTGTGCGCCTTCCCATCTGCTTGTGCTCCTTCCTCCCTAAAGGTTTCGTTTGCTCTTCAATCTTCTGGACAGGTGACTGTTCCCCTTCGTTCTCGTTCTTTTTGATTATGCTGTTTTCCACTTGCTTTCCCCTCCTTGTCTCGTTCTTTTTTATTATGCTGTTTTACATGTGTTTCCCCCCCTTGTAGCTACATTATTTCGTGTTGGGAAATGTTGTTCGGTAACCCGTGATGCCTTATTTCGACGTCGTTCCCATCGTGTCTTTGTAGAGATCCCTTTGTTTTGTTTTTTTAATCGAGTGGAGAGCCTTTGCTTCTCTTTTGTTATAGATCAGATGTGTGTCTCCCTCCATTCTGTTCGGCTCTGTTTTTTTCTTTTTTCCCCCTTCCTCCTCCCTCCCAGCTACAGTAATCATGTTAGGAAGTTTTGCTCGTCGTCTTGCTCGCCTTGTTTTGGTGTCGTTTTCCTCGTGTCTTTGTAGAAGCCCTTTGATTTTCATTTGTTTGAGCAGATAGCCCTTGGTTTTCCTTGTTGCAGCTTTTGTTTTTTAATTTAACTACTGAATAAAATAATTTTGTACATTTTTGTCTACACAACGATTTTTATTTAAATTTCTTTTGGCTTATTTGTTTCTCATTTTCTATTAACTATGGCGTTTTTTATTTTAGTTTTTTTTGCCTTTGTAAAACAAATGAGAAGAGAGCCTTTGTTTTCTTTTGCTATAGATTAGATGGGTGTCCTCCTCCATTCTTTCGGCTCTGTTTTTTTTTCCCCCCCAGCTCCTTCCCTCCCTCAAAACTACAGTCATCGTGTTAGGAAGTGTTGCTCGTCGTCTTTCCCGCCTTGCTTTGGTGTCGTTTTCCTTGTGTCTTTTTAGCGTCCCTTTGATTTTTCTTTGTTTGAGTAGATAGCTTTTGGTTTTCTCTTGTTGCGGCTTTTGTTATTTAATTTAATTATTAAAGAAAATAATTTGGCACATCTTTTCCTGCACAACGAATGTTTTTTTTGACATATCTTTGGGCTTATTTGTTTCTGATTCTCTATTAACTATGACGTACTTGATTTTAGTTTTTGCTTGTCTTTTTTTTTTTTGGGAGTTGGATGCCTATACTAATCGCTAAAATAGGCTGCTGTTCTGCTCTTGTATTTATATTTTGCATTTTGTTATATAGAAACAAATTGCGCCCAATAAGAAGCTTCAACAGTCTAAAAATATGTCGAGTTCGTTCTCTCGTACTACATACAGGTTAGATCTTTATTGACAATTTTATCAGTTTACGCTTTAGTATTATTGGTTTTTTACTATATATGTGTTTTTCCCTTTTAATCTTCATTACCGTCGAGAGATTTTAACTTTTAGCTTTTTTTATTTCAACCTATCGGTTACAACTATTTATTGTGTGTTTCTTTTTTAAAACAAAAGTGTCATATCTAGCATTAGTTAAAAACTCCATATACCAGGAAACCAAGAAATATTAGAATTAGACATTTTGAACTACTTGATATTATAAAATAACAATTATGCCGCGACAAAGAAAAGATAGTGAAATAGAAATGTACAAGACTAAAAAATCTCGTAAATGAAAATATGCTTGCTTTGAAGATCGTAGGTTGCAAAAAAATATGCGTCGAAACCAAAAAACTAAGACATATGCTTCACAGAGACTTGATGAAAAAAACTTAAGGCTGATCCATTGATGTATATAACGAGTACTCCAGATGTATTACCTACTATGATGGATTGTAAATTTTGCGGTTCAACACGTATATATGCCGAACCACCAACATTTTGTTGTTCGGTAGGAGAAATAAATCTATTATCTTCAGAAATTCCAACTATTGAATATCAGTTAATATACTAGAATTTAACTCACCTTATTATGGGTTTTGTTTTCTTCAGGTACAACCCCACAAGCAGAAACGAGGAATGAAGTGATCTTGTGATAATAGGAACATAACTAAGTTTTTTTTTTGCTTCTTACGTATGTGATGTCTAAAAACATTAGATAAAANACCAACCTATAGCTTATTTCTTAGCTTTATAAAAAATGCCTATGTTCACAAAACTACGAATGTCCTAATTTTGATTTATAAATACATAAAAAAAAACTTCAAGTCTCGACATAATTTTTCCTACACTTCATTACCTAAACAACTTAAAAACTTCTGCTTTTGAAAAAAATAAATGTCAAACTCAATTTTTAAAAAACAAATATATATGTAAATTCTACTTATTGCTAACCTGCAGAAATTGTTTTTAAGATTAAAAATTGTTATGCTGAAATTGTTTTTAAGATTAAAAATGTTATATTCACATGGATGTTTATAGAATATTCATTTCTTAATTTATTTTGATATATAATATTTATATTTTTAAACATATTTTATACTTTATTTTGCACAAATGTCATTATTCAAACAATATATATCATCTTTTTTCCGAGGGAAAAAAAAAGAAAATTTAAATACAAAAAAAATAGCATATATCTATATATATATAAACCATGCTCATTACTAAAAATTTTAAAATATTAACTACTTCAAACGTATATAAAATATATATTTTTTCCCTTACTCAAAAACTAAACAAAAATATCACATATGTTTTAATCATACCTTCACAACAACAATATTGATGGTATGTCTAAAATAAATAAAATAAAATACATTACTTCTTAGCCAAAAAAATTTCCAGATTTTGATTCTTAACACACGAAATTAGCTAAAATTAAAAAACATTTAATTGCTATTAGTCACCTTCTCCATAAAAAAAATAAAACAAAACAAAAAAATTTTAAATATTGTCCTGTATATTTAGCTTCTAATTCTCTATTCATTCATATTACTTAGCTGCATTCAAACTGTTTAATTTCGTTTTTTTTAAAACAAGCTTAAATAAAACCTTTTCACATCACAACATGCATGCACAGCTTTTACTAAATTAAAGCGTATAATTTTAAACATTTCCAAATATATATATTCCTACATCTAATATATCAGTTTACACCCAAATATATTTCATATACATAAACTAATTTCCTATATTTTTAGGTACCTATAAAAATAACTTTTCTGCTCCTCATATTTAAAATCTCTAATTTTTCCTACAGAAATAAATCAAACTTAATAATCGCTTTAAAAAAGCACAGTATATATTGTTTCCTATAATATTTAGCAAAAAAAAAAAAACTACAACTGCTTTAGTTTAGTTTATATCTATACAATTATAATACATTAAAAAAAACCCATATAATTAAATGTATACAAATATAGCCACATACACATCATTTTTAAAGTATCACCAAAATTTATCATTTATTACATGAAAACTTGGGTAAATACCTCAAAATTTTGAGGTTCCTATACCTAGTTATATAGAGTGAGTCCAAAAAGAACGTTATCCCAACATGTAGGCAAACTTTTTAAAAATTGTGTGCGCCAAGTTTACAACTAGATCATTACATAAATATAAATATTGTTGTAGTCCCACTTGTTGAAATCTTCTTATTAAAGTGTCATCCTTAAAATTAATTTAATGATTATAAAAAACTCATCGACATGATATTTAATTAATCAAATATGCACATACATTGCATGCGTTATTATTATTTTTAATTTGATAAAATAATACTAAACAATTAACACGAAGTTATTTTCAATTTAGAAGAGTTGTTCGATTTAAAAAGTGAAGTTTTGTTTAGATTTTTTTCTATGTAAATATGGAGTGACTTGAGGAGGTTTTTAGTATGATAAGAAGGGTAATTATTAAATTGAATATTTTGGTGTCCTCAAAGTAGTTACTCTAAAGATCTCACACTTAATAATATAGTGTAGAAGTATAGATAAACGATTATGAAACGTACCTTAGACCACTAATTTTTGTCGGAAAAAATAAGTAAAGCTAATGTTTGGATTTAAAAATTTTAGTTCATATCATTATTTTTTTTGAAAAGAACAAATCTATTACGATCATAAAAAAACAACTTATTATAAAATCCCGCAAGTGCTGAATGCCGTCAAATGGATTATCCATAAGCAAATCTTTTAGTTGGGCAATCAATTCCTTCTAGACCATAGGTCTCGTGGCACAGTCACTACTTGATCGCAAACAAACATGAACGGGTCAGGTTTGGAGAGGATCCGCTTAGGACCTGTTTAGGTGGGTCTAAACCCGCCCCCACAAAGACGGGTTTAATATGGGATCGGATTTCGACCTAGTCCATTGTTATCCCTATGCATGTCAGCGACTGTGGCAACAAAAATTGTCATAAAAAAACGTACAACAAATATTTTTACAGTTAAAATATAATAATATTTGCAACATAACACTATAAAATGATCAAAAAAATAAAATTAAACGCTAGAACATGACTAAAAAATAAAGCAAAAAAATACTATTTATATTAATTTGTACTTATTAGAATTTTGAATTACATGAAAAAATATGACGAAAAATTAGTTTGTATAACAACAAAAAAGATTAGAATCATATTAATATTTTTTTAAGAAGTATGTGCATATCTTCGAATAAATGTCGACCGTACAAAAAAACTCAACAGAGAACTGATGATACTAAGAAATAAAATCTCTAAATATTAAGTTTAACACTTTACTAAGCCGATGATCTTAGCGTGAGATGCCGAACTGAGAACACAATTATCCGCTTTTGAGAAGAATTTCGTAGGAAAGTCATATTGAAATCTGGGTTATAGTTTTTATATCGTTTAATTTAAGAGAAAATTTATTAGTTCTTAACACGATAAATAATGATAGAAATCTATTTTATTTTATTAAAGTTGAGGACATGATAGTAACCACCTAGGAAGTACACCAACTTTTTCTCCCAACTTTACCCTTATATGATATTAATATTACACTTTTGTTTTTTGTTTTTTTTTTAAATTTCAACACACATAATGATAAAAAAGACTGTACACATACGTGTAAAGTAACTAGTTTTTATGGAGACGCAGTGAGGGACACGAAACCATGAATTATTCCCAAAATACTTGAATATAAATTTGAGCTTGATTATAATCGCAGTTCATATATATATATATATATAATTTTTTATATATATATATAATTTTTTTTTCATGAAATTCAATAAATTTAAATATAAATTCGATGATAATAGTAATGTACGGAAGAAAACGGGCCCCACTTCTTGGCACACCTTGATTGTTTTATGAATAATTGGTTTTATTATACGTTTGCTCAGTCAATGCCATATCTTCTCCGTGGATCACACTGCTAGATGGCGGTTTCGAGCGGCTTGACTTCGGCTGAGGACGAGGAGTCGCCGGCGGTGATGGAGGAGCCGCTGCTGTTACGTTATCAACAGCAGCGGCAGCAGGAGTCGACGCGCCTTCGCTTGCGCCGATCGCAGTCTAACACGTCCTCTCAAGTTGCCATTGTCGGCTCTGATCTCTGTCCAATTGAAAGCCTTGACTACGAGTAACCTCTATTGTTCATGCACGATCTCTTTTTGTATGCGAATGCGGATGCTTGTCAGCTTGTGTAGGATTAGTGTTCGTATGTTTATACTGCTGCAGTGGTTAGAAGAGAGGCGTACTGCGTACACTATACCCTGCTTTTCAATTGATTTGGACGCTGACTTGAAGTTTGTGTGGGAGGATAAACCTCAATAGATTTGCTATTTTTTACGAGTGTATGACATATATTTTCTTGATCTAGTCGACGCTGACTCAATTCTATTTTCTTTGTATTTTGATTTTTAAAAAGAATTATGTGAATCCTGTGATGGGATAAAATGGTTTAAATTTCAACTGCTTTGTTATTTCATGGAAATACGAGCATTTTATGTTGGACGAGTTAGCTCAACGGAGAATTACATAGAAAATGACGTGTGCTGAAAATATATGCTGATGTGTATGCATACTTGACTTCACTATTTGTTCGATTATTCAGTTTACATTTTAAAGCTGAAAGGAATTTATGAAGTTTATCGAGGGATGTTGTGTTAAGAAGTTTGTATGCTCAAATTACCTCATTTATATACTGTTAACCAAATAATAACGTACTATCATTTCAAAATATGATTTTAAGGTAATTGTTTAAAAGATTTATACTACATAACTTGTTTTATTTTCGGAACTACATGCAGGGTGATTTTGTCACTCATTCTTTCCTATTATTTGTTAGAGATTCCTTTCAATGTTATTAGTGAGGATGATAATTTCTGGGAACAATCACGGGTTCATGTTTGAATAAGTATATTTCTTGTATTTAGGACTGATTACCTTCTCAAGTGTAATGACTAATGAGGATTTTTTTTCCCATTGTGATGTACGGGCTTTGTGCATTTGAGTTCATTTTTTCGACTTAACTGCGTCGCCATGTCTTATCCCTGAAAGAGGGGTGTGAAATTGTTGCTTTGTAGCCTGATAAATTTTAATGAATCCAATAAAATTTCTCTTTATCGATATCATTTTAATATTGCAAGAAATGATTGTGATTACGCATATTTGAATTGCTTCCCCTTGTACCATGTGATTCCTTTCTCATTTTATTTTGTTATCGAATAATTTTATTCACAATAATGCAACCTTATTTTAAAGAGAATGTAGTTTAAGATTCATTGACCATGTCGCATTGTTTGCCTATGCTCTTGATAATTTTGCAGCAATTCAAGGTCTAACTGAAGTAATTTTTTGTATAGGATCATAGAGAATGATTTTTTCAGACAAGATTGGAGGAGCAGAGGGAAGACCCAGATATTTCAATATATACTCATGAAATGGATATTTTGTTTTCTTATTGGAGTTATTGTCGGTCTGCTTGGGTTCTTCAACAACCTTGCTGTAGAAAATATAGCTGGAATCAAGTTTGTCGTTACCTCTAACATGATGTTGGCCAGAAAGTAAGAATCTTGGCACTTTATCTACGAAGTTGGCCGGAAGTTAGAATTGAGAATCTTGGCACTTTATGTACGAAGTTGGCCGGAAGTTAGAATTGTGGTACTTATGTTTGGATAAAGATTTTTATAGTAAGCTTTGGTTTATCCAATAATAAGGATTTATTACTTCATGTTTTGCTTTTAAAACTTTTAAACCTATAGCTATGTTATAATTAATAATTTTTCCATGGTATCTGGGTATTATTTATTTTTGTTTGCTTCTTCCCTGCCACCTTTCTCATGTTTTGTTGGTTTTGCATCTGAACTAATGCATATATATTGAGTTTGGATCAGGTACACGTTGGCTTTCCTTGTATTTGCATCGTCAAATTTTGGATTGACATTGTTTGCATGCTTGATCACTGCTTTTATAGCACCTGAGGCTGCCGGTTCAGGAATACCAGAGGTTAAGGCTTATTTGAATGGTGTAGATGCACCAGCAATATTTTCGTTGCGAACTCTGCTCATCAAGGTACCTTGGGATTTGCATAGTTGGGTTTATATTACCTTGCTTCTTTTTCTCTATCTTCCTATTTCTCTCTATGTCTCTTATTAGGAATTTGTTTAATTGGAAATTGATCAACCAACTCTGTGAGGATATCTGGATTCAATGGTTAGTTGTGAAAATGAAAAAAATTCTGTCAAGTGAAAGAAGGCTACAATTCAAATTGCTTAGGTCAAGTGCCTGGATTGGCATTTCTTTAGTTCTTCAGATCAACACAAACTAATATAAACTTGTAATGGTTGCCAAAAAGAATAATTTTGACACTGATAACATACCCTCCTCATAATAGTATTCAAAGGAATGTGCCGTTTATGTGTTACTGAAATGTTTTCTGGAAGTTTTCTTTGTAAGTCTAGCTCTTTGATCGCAGTTTTGGCAGGATCCTTTTCCTGAATCTTTCAAGTATCGGACAATTTCACTCAATGTACATAATAAATCTCCAATTATGTTTCCCATTGTTCACAACTTACCGATTACAAAGAAACACTCGTTTCCAGTTATCTGCTTCATCCTCATACATTGTTGGTAACACTCGTCAGTCAGTTTGCAGAAAAGCTGCCCCTTCTTAAACATTTGGCCGAAGCTCTTTCCACCAGTTTCACTTTGAAATATTACTTACTTACATATTATATTGACACTCTTCCAATATTTTCCAAGGTTATGGATATTGAGTACCAAATGCAGCCTGCTCCTGTTGGCTGGGTGTAGGTATATATATAATGTTTTCAAGTTTCAGGCTAGACAGCCGTTTCCCCCCCTCTGACTTGGAAAGTTTTGTTTCGAAAAAGTTCTATAAGCATGTGTTTACAACAATCATGCTTTCTGCTTCTTAGCTAGCCATTGCTGTCATTCACTGAGATTCAGAATGCCATTTTTATGCTTGTTTTGTTAGTTCAGCTTCCCTTTCTCACCCCTCTGTACCAATTGAGCCGCTATTCTTCAGTTCTGTGCCATCTTTCTTTTCTAATCTTCATGTGCAACCCCAAAGATTCAACCCACCCTTTTTGTGAATACCCTTCTTAAGCATCAAAATTGTGCAATTCTAAGTGTGTGAAGGAACAAACGTCTGAGAGGTGTTCCTTTTTCTAGCCGGAAAAAAAACTGACATGGCCGTTGAATCTATGCTAGAATTATTAGTTCCTATTGTCAAGAGAAGGAGACCATACATGCTATTGAAGCTGCCATTCTATCATCATCAATAACCTTACAGAGTTTGTAATTAAGCTACTTGGGATTTCTACATTTATCTCTCTTCTTCATCGTGCTGAGTTTGAAAATTAGAGTTTCGTTTGTCACCAAATCACCTAAATTTTTCTTGATGACTCCATTCTAAGTTAATTTTATGCCCTCTTCAATTTAAGTATACTGTGTATATTTCTTTTTACTTTGTCCCTACTGGATTTCATGATCGAAATTCAATATGATTCCAAAATGCTTTAAAATTAACAATGTGCTAACTGAAATTAGCATCCGAATGATGTGCAAATCACTTTAACCATATTTCATAACTTAATTGGCACTAGCTGGGCTATGCTCAATGATCAAAATCGTCGACTCAATTTTAGAAGTTTTTGAAAGTTTTCTGAAAAGTAATTTTTATTTGGAAACTTTTGGAGTCGATGTGATGTTTGTTATTTGAAAATGTTTTTGGTTTAGATTTTAAATGTGAGATATTATAAAATTTGAAATTGTGGGATGTATATTTAGGAATGATATGGTGACAGTGAGAGCAACTTGATTTTGAGAGGTAATGATACTAAACGGTTGGATTTTGTGGAAAATAATCTCTATTGAAAAGCCAAATAAATGGAACCTAAGATTTTTTTTCCCAAATCTGTATGATTAAATTGTACTTCAAAAGTGAATAGAAAATCTTTGTGTAGATTGCTAATTGCTTGAGATATAATATCCAGTATTGTTAAGTGTTCTTCAAAAATTTAAAATGTCTTACATGTGCACAGATTGTTGGAAGCATATGTGCTGTGTCATCATCACTTAACATTGGAAAGGCAGGGCCAATGGTTCATACAGGTGCCATCGTAGCTGCAATAATAGGTGAGGGTGGGTCAAATAAGTTTGGGTTTACCTGGAAGTGGTTGCGGGTTTTCAACAATGATCGAGACAGGCGAGATCTTGTTACATGTGGATCTGCTGCAGGAATAGCTGCTGCATTTCGTGCTCCAGTTGGTGGTTTGTTGTTTGCTCTTGAGGAATTGGCATCTTGGTATAACTTGACTTATGTCCTTTAACTTTACTTGAGTCTCAAATCTAGATTAGGATTTTGTCGGTACTATTTCAAGAATCAAAGGTGCTATTGTTTTAACTCACCTAGGATTCTGGATCAATATTAAATTTTCGGACAAAAAGTTTCCTAAGTTTCCCTGTTGTTTTTGACTTGTTAGCTTGAAAATCGATGTCATACGGTTGAGTTGGTCAATATACCTCCTCCTATATCTCTGAAAGATGTAATCATGCTAGGCATTCTGATTATATGTCATACATGTTATATATATCGAAAGTGCTACTTATTGAATTAAAAATTTCAAAACATCAGGACTGAGAGGATAAAATAAGTGTGAATAGAATTGATGGATTGTTTTTCTTGTTTATGCTTCTATGGGTGGAATTTTGTTTGTTATTTGTGGTTTTCTTAACATTGTTGTTTTAATTTATTGATGATGCTTCTTTAGCATGTATTTGATGTCATGTTTCTATGTGTGTCGTACGGTATTATTACATTTACGGTGTTTATTTATTAATTATGCAGTAACTAATGTGGCAATTTTATCTTTTAACTGGTATCTTATTCCTAAAGTTCTAGAGGTGTAATCATAATTGCTTACCAAGACTTAAAATATCAGAATTTCCTTGAAATTTGCTTACTTCTGTTTTTCTGTGACTTTGAGGTGTCTCGTTCCTTACTTCTTGTGTATAAACTGTATACGAGGATCAAAGAAACGAGTTTTTACTTGTGAAATAACGATCCCATATTTGTAGGGTAAAATATTGTTATTTTTGGTAAACATAGTCTTATCATTAGGTGCCCATGTTTTAGTTCTGTAAAATCTGAACATGTCAGTACTACTAAATACTAACAAGAAAACTCTTATTGTGAAACGGTGTTTATTGTGGTGTACATGTTTGCTATGTAGTCATTACTGGTCATCATGGAATCATTAAATGGCTGATCATGGTTAATCGTTCATCCACCCACCTTAAGCATTATTGGCTCTATAGGCCATGTTGCTTCCGCTTTGTGCATCATCTCCATTGTTTAAGTTGGTTTTGCCAGTGTTCCAACTCCTTGCATTCCTACCAGATACATCATCCATATTGGTTATCTTGTCTCTCTTTTACCTTTTATATTTTGTTTGACTTGTCCTTACTGGTTACTTTGTCTCTACTTGATATTATCATTCTTTTGGTCGACTTAACTGCTTCCGTTTAATTTCTTATTTAACCAACTTTCAATTATCTAATTTGAAAACTTTGGAACCTGGATTAATTTAGCAATTGTGAATTACCTTTTGAACTATAAATTAGCTAAAAATTAAATTTTTGGTACATATCCTTTTTGCAATTTGGTCATACTAAGCCTTCTCCGAGGTGCAAGTGAGGAAAAAATGTTTATTAAGCTATGATGACGAATATGTATGTGGACATGACAATTGGGCAGGAGGTATTTGTAATGGTAAACAATGTGTGGTTCTGAGAATGTATAGTATCATGTGTTACTAAGATTAGTTATACTTGACTTTCTCTGCAGGTGGAGAAGTGCTCTGCTGTGGAGAGCTTTCTTTACTACAGCTGTTGTTGCAATTGTCCTTCGAGCTCTGATTGATGTCTGTTTGAGGGGTGAATGCGGACTATTTGGTAAAGGGGGTCTCATAATGTTTGATGTCACCTCAGCAAATATATCCTATCACCTGAGGGATGTACCTCCCGTTCTTCTTCTTGGAGTTATTGGAGGCATTGTTGGAAGTTCCTACAATCTTTTACTCAATAAAATTCTCCGATTCTATAATATGATAAATGAGTATGTCTTTGCTTTTGATTCTTTGTTTTTCAATTCGATAGTGAGATGATTAAATGTCCTTTTTAATCCACTAACCTATACTCATAGGATTTGTAATTGTTTCTTCTTTGTCTGTGCCAGGAAGGGAATTGCTTACAAGATAATTTTGGCTTGCTCTATCTCCATTTTCACTTCTTGTCTTCTATTTGGATTGCCATGGCTTGCATATTGTCGTCCATGCCCATCTGATACTTCAGAGCCTTGTCCAACGATTGGCCGTTCTGGAAATTACAAGAAGTTTCAGTGCCAGCCCGGTCACTACAATGATCTTGCCAGCCTCTTTTTTAATACCAATGATGATGCTATCAAAAATCTCTTCAGCAAAAACACAGACTCTGAGTTTCATCTTGCATCAATGTTTATTTTCTTCGTCACATGCTATTTTCTCAGCATTTTCAGTTATGGTATCGTGGCTCCTGCGGGCCTCTTTGTGCCAGTTATTGTGACAGGTGCAGCTTATGGACGATTTGTTGGAATGTTAGTTGGTTCTAACTCGAATCTCAACCATGGCCTCTTCGCAGTTCTTGGTTCTGCTTCTCTTCTTGGGGGGACTATGAGGACAACAGTTTCCTTATGTGTAATTATTCTTGAACTCACAAATAATTTATTACTGCTACCACTTAGTATGCTCGTTCTTCTCATCTCCAAAACTGTTGCTGATGCATTCAATGGAAATATATACGACCTCATTGTGGCATTAAAGGGTTTTCCTTACTTAGAATCTCATGTTGAGCCATATATGAGGCAATTGACAGTTGGTGATGTGGTTACCGGCCCTCTTCGGATCTTCCATGGAACGGAGAAAGTAAGTAATATAGTCCATATCCTCAAAACGACAAGGCACAATGGATTTCCAGTGGTGGATGAGCCCCCATTCTCTGTTTCTCCAGTTTTATTTGGTTTAATCCTCCGCGCTCATCTTATCACATTATTAAAAACGAAGATTTTCTTGCGAACCCCGGCACCTGTTGGCTCAGATGCCTCTACTCAGTTTTCAGCTGATGATTTTTCGAAGAAGGGATTGAGCCTTGGTGACAAAATTGAAGATGTAGATTTGTCTGAGGAAGAGATGGAAATGTTCATAGACTTGCACCCCTTTACAAATACATCACCCTATACTGTTGTAGAGACTCTGTCCTTAGCTAAGGCTCTCATTCTTTTTCGCCAAGTTGGTTTGAGGCACCTGTTGGTTATTCCCAAGATTTCTGATGTAAGACATTTTTATTTTATAACTGATACACCATTTTGTTGATCCTTGTTCTCTTTTCCGGTAACTATAAACAATATTATTTCTACGTTATTTTGGTTTATATAACCTATTTTCCTTTGCCAGGTAGTCTAAAAAATATCAGTTGGGCATTTACGAGTATGAACTAATCTTCCATTTGACACATGTTGAGGAACAAAATGCCTTCATAGAATCATAGTACACATGCTAATCTTTATCATTAAATGTAACTGTTTGCTTGGAAGTTCACTAATTTCTAAGCCTATCAAGATTCAAGAGCATGTATTTTTATTTCTTGTGGGGGATGTGACTCCAAATTATTTGTGACCATCTTAGTACATGGCTAGTCATGATGTATTGATCGAGCATCTTTACTTTCACGGGTATTGCAGTCCTTGTAGGATAACATATAATTTAAGTTTAATATTTCACTTTCGATCTTTTTAAAGAACTTCACCAGTTTTATTAAAATGCGATTTGTTTATTTATTTTGTTTTGCAGAGAGTTCCTGTTGTTGGTATTTTGACTAGGCATGACTTCATGCCAGAACACATCCTTAATTTATACCCACATTTGGTGACCAGCAGATGGGAAAGATTGAGATTTCAGCTCCCTCAATCACATAAGCTTATCTAGGGAATTGCAGCTAATCCCTTGAGTGATTTTGAAGCTCTACGAATCACCTTGGCTTCGAATCAAATGTTGTTCCAATCTCTTCTTTTTCTTGGATTCAAGAGCAGCATACAGGACCTTCATTCTTCATCTGTTGGCCTGGTATGCATTCAGGTCTGGCAAAGATGCCAGTTTTCTAATTATGAACAGGTTCTATGATTTTTCTTGGTTTTATTTATTAAAATAAATTGACACCATCCACCTCTATTATATTATTCTAGACTAGAAATCTATGAATTCTGAACATGTCTAAACGAGGCAAAAACGGCAACCATACAACTGTGTGTGTCATCTTACTCCATGAAGCAAATGCCTCGAACTCCATAGCCCTTTGGGAGCAGATTGTAGAATTTACACAACACGATAAGATGAGAGAAAGTTATCATCTCTTTTTTTGTCTATATTTAAACTTAACAATTGATACACCTTTAAATAGACAAAGACGACCAGAATAATATCCCACCAAATCTGTAAGATTATATCCTATCAAATCTGTGAGATGTTTTATTCCTATGAAAAAATAAAATCATATTCGTCACAAATCTTTCCTAAATAAACTTATCGTCACAAATCTCAATGACCAGATGAATCCGAAGGTAATCGCTCGGCTGTCTCTTAACTGGGACATTGGATCAAACAAAAGGAACAGTATCACCATCTCAAGATCAATGTATTCCATGATGATCATGGCTCAACTTTCTGTGGACGGTGCTTCAATTGTTTCACTTAAATTCTTTTTCATTTTTATGAAGTGTAACGGCACTTGAACCTTGTCATACAGCTGGCATTACTAAAATAGAAGTTTGTTTACAATAGTCCATTGTTTGTGCTTATAATCCAATGTTTTGCTAGTTTACTCCTTTATCCGACTATTGACTGTGATGGTTTGCGACTTCCCCTGTTTAGGTATGTAATCTTTGTAAGCCTCTTCAATTAGCCATCTAGGTTGTTGTTTTATTTGAAGTCCACATGCCTGCAGGTCTCTCTCTTTGTCCATGTATCTTTCTTTTCTTTTTGCAAACGCTTTCAGGAAATCAACTTAAGCATTTTTCTTGACAATTTCTTCAGTTCAATAGTCCAAAGTGTTTCAGGTAATATCTGGTGACTCAACACATCATTAATATGTATGCTTATTGAGTTAGATTTCTATCATACTAAATTATTTTTACATTTACATATTCACGTGTATAAATATCGCCTTAACATATGCTGAGAAACATGTTATACCCAAGAGTGTCATTTTGTGCTATTTTTAGCACGCCTTTGATAGGCATGAAGATGGGAAGGACTGGGCAGGGCAGACCCTCTCTCCCACCTTAAATCATGTCTACTTTCCGCAGATTCTGCAAGACGGGCCATAAAATGTGTACGTAATAATATATGTGCAGATAGCGAAATTAAATTGGCCCAAGCAAGGTAATAGACTTAGAGTAGGGGGTAAATGACCCAATTTCCGTAAAGTTATTACCAGATCATTTTACACTTATGCTCGAGTTTAGCTCGAACTTTAGTCTCCATTTCCTTTAAGATGTTTAGGGGAAACTTGGTCTGGGCTAGAGTTTAAAGAATAGAGCTAGACTCCTTTTACACATGAATAATCGATTGTGTCATAAAATCTTGGTGCATGATAATAACATTTTAAGTAGTTTTCAATTTTTTTGGATCATGCCATATGTTAAAAGATTATATAAGTTTTACTCATTGTTATACAAATGCAAGAGTTGAAGATGTGACGAGGAATATGTCAGCAACTCAAATACGATAACAAGTTATTTGATTCAACTAGCAGTTATACATTTACCTTTATATTAAATATGGTTTAGATGAATGATTTTCATAAGTTCCAAAACAACCCATATGGATTGGGATAACTGATAAGTATGCTAGCGCCTAGCAGTGTTTTAAATGTTGTCGTCATTCTGATCCATGGGAAGGCAAATTGCTCTTCGATGGTGCAGAATTCCCCATCCCAGTTTTTTTGCAAATCACAACCACTTGATCATTACTGGAATTATACTCCCTGAAGTTAGCTACCCTCCCCAACTCTTCAACCTCCTCTATCACGAGATCGAGCCTTGCCACTGCCTCGACTAATAAGGAGGCAAAGGCGGCAAATGGAAGTGCCTCCGAGAACTCGAGGCTGATTGAAATCTTGCTCAAGGTTGGCCTCAACATCTTTTTTTCAGCCTCCTTCCCTTGTTACCTTACCCTTTGTGACTTCCACTTGAGCAATGCTGATGTATCGGTTTTAACGCTAGATAGCAGGGATCCGTAGTCTTGGGAAGACTTTTCTCTGGCGGTGGCCGCTGCTAAGGCATACATATTGGTTTTGTTGGCATTGGTGGCTTTGGATCCGAGAAAGAGCCTCGGCTGGGATTTTAGGGCGGTATTTAAGTCTTGCAGGGCCTGGTGTAGGTGGTCGGATAGAATCTCGGGCGAGCATTGGCGATGGTTTTTAATACTTTCAGCTAGTTCCAATAATGCTTTGGTTACTTCTGCAGCTACTCGAATGCATGGATCTTTGAAAAGAACTCGAACCGACCGTGGAGTCTGAGAATTATGCGAGTTATAAATTGAGTGAATAAGAAGTTGAGAATATATGTTACATCTAAGTGTAGTAAAAGTGAACAAAAAACTAGACAAATTCAATCAAAAAAAAGTTCAATGCTTGAGTTTGAACTCGAACTTGATTGAGCAGTAATTTTCGAGCTTACATTTGATTCGGGCATTTTTTTAGTAACTTGGGCTTAAACTCAAGCAGCTCAAAATTTTTTTAGATAAAACTTAATATTTGTGTGAAGAATTACGAAATCTCAATGAACTTCTATAAAACAAGTTAGGACAAGCAATTTATCTTAAAATATTAGCGATTTAGGCAATATTTAAAAACAAAGTTGCTCCAGCTGCTTTTATATTAATTACTTTTTATACTTAGATGGGGGCCTGAGACGTCAGTGCTTGATCTCGTCTTGAGGTGCTACTCTATCTTGACTCGTACCGAGCTACACTCTTTATCTCTGTTCACTGACAGCTCAAGGTAGCATAACGGGTAGCCAAATAATCAACATATTTTGGTAGGCATACATTGGGTTTGGGAATACCCAAAATTTAGATATATTACAACAAAAGGCTATAAAGGATACTTATAATCAAAATGATGACCTGAATTTGAGTTTGAATGCATCCATGTAGAGCTACGACTGTATACCCGAAATGGCGAAGAACGTCTCCCAATTTGACGTACTGCTGCCATGGCAACCTGTAACAGTGTATTGAATGTGGTGGCTCCCAACTAGCATGCAATGCCTGTGCATTCATGAAGAAAATGATCTAAGAAAGATGAAGAAAACAATTGCATATCCGTAGTTTTGAATCTATGTGCACATATACATACCAGTGTCTCATCAATGGATTTTGAATCCAGAACAGCTTTGTAGCCCTTGTAGATAGGATCCTCCAGTGTTTTCTCTTTGTCTTCGTCTATTGTTTCATTTCTGAAATATTCATCGACACAAGCTGCAAATGGATAGGGAAAATTTCATTCTTTATCATCTCTTTATAGTTTATCGAAAGTTATAGTTGGTGATTACGGTACGAAGCAAATAATTTGAACTGCAGAGCGGTCTAAATGTCACATATTGATCACTTCATAAAAGTGGTGATTGTTGCTTCTCATCAATGCGTCTTCTTGCAACTGATGAGAAGTAACTGTGATGTTAATCGTAGGATTATATCTTTGTTCTGTATCATAATTTTATGTCAGGCACGTACCTTCAATCGAATTTTCCAAGCCCTGAAGCTTAGAAACAGTGGAATTGTGGAGATCTTGACCAGACCAATTCGGAAAAATGAAGAGGCTCATCAAGAGACAAATTCCACAGCCAATGGCAATTGTGTAAAATCTTTCGTGGGCTATCTTTAGCACATTATGAACTCGATAGCTGGAGACAGTAATCAGATTGAAAGTCAACAGAAATATCACAACTCCATATTCGTAATTTTTCTTTATGTAGGGGAAAAATCTCGTGTACGTAGCTGCAGCTCCTGTTATCAACAAAATAATTTCAATTAATTTCTTCTTCAACGATCGGTTTGCTTAAAATAAATACCAAATTTTTATGCACAAATGTTTTGTGAAGTTACACATCCAAGTAGGCATAATCGAGGATCAGACCAGATTAAACCGGTTCATTATGAGGTGATGGAACCGAACCAATCTTGTAGGATATCAGATTGGACCCGTTCCAGATTAATCGGATTGAGAGTTTAACACAATCCAAAGCAGAAACTGAATTGAACCAGTTGGAACTAATCAATATTTTTCAACCATTGTAGGCCTAAATAAATTATATGTCAAATAAACTACTCAAAAATTTAATATATTAACACACCCTAATCCTCACTTCTCAATTCTTAATTTAATAATTAATTATCTACTTTGTATATATTTATGAAATTGGTCTAGGGTTGAACCAGATTAAAATGATTCCACATCGATTTTCAATCCAGTCCGATTCAACATTAGCGTCGAAATCGGTTCTATATTGGATTTGATCATCCGATCCAATAAGTATCACCCTACACTCAAGATTTTGCAATAACAAACATAAGGGAACTCAGGATTTCCAGCAGGAGCATCCATGGGAAATACTAGTATTTTAGATGGAAGAATGGTCTAAATGAACTTAGTGATCTTGTACAATTACTAGTTATAAAACCATATTACAAATTTAAAACTAAATCAATTAAGAACCACCACATTTTCATAATCTAATTTAGATCACATGGTATTATTACAATCAGACCATATGATCAATTTGTATGATGCATACCTATAACAAAAACCGCGGTACCGATGAAGATAGCTCGATACACACGTCCCGTTTCTTGGGCAATATACTCAATCAAGAAAGCCAGTGATCCAGCTAACAATGTGCCAATCCCTCTATTCAAGCCTTTGCACAATGTTGCCCCTACATACCAAAATTTTATTATGCAACATCAAAAAACAATTACCACCACATTAAAAACATAGTAATAAAACGAAGGAAGAAAAAAAGAATGTAAAAAAAAGACTAACCAGCAGTGAATTCAAACACGAGAACAACAGTCATAACAGCCCAAATGGCATTTTGTCCAATTCCTTCAAACAATGGTTCCATTAAATACAGTCGTGAAACTAATGTTAACGAAAAACCCACTTTAAGTGAGTGAAAAACCCGACGTGGATCTTCTCGCCCGACTCGACATATCCTTCGCAATGTCGAAGCCAATTTTTTTTTAACTTTCTCAAGTACTGTTAAAATATGGGTTGTATATTTCTTCAAGCCATTAATCTTGGCTGTCCACTCATTATGATTTTCAATTCCCATTGATTAAAAATAATATTGAAGATTAATTGTGGAGCTTAATAAGAATAAAGAGTAACAAAGGAAAGAAAATGGAGAAGAGTTTGTATATATGCATGCAAGTTTAGTAATTTGAACTAGGGACACATTCTCAAGTTAGGCCATGGATGCTATATACAAGAGAAAGAACAATAATAAAGAAAAAATATTGTATGGTTCAAATTTTGGCAAATAACTACTGGAAGAAAGCTAAGGTTTGAGACATAATTACAACAGAAAATTTTGGAAAATGTACGTCCAAATTCATCTTCTTGTGGTGTATCTCACATTTCACGTGCCTACTTCTGTTTCTTATGTGAGAAACCTCTTTAAAATTTCATTTTTAATATACCCAAAATTATGCATAAAAATTAGGCTCCAATAACGAATAAACATAACACTAGTTTAATTCGGAAATTTCACTCTAACTCCCACATTTTTATGCTTCAATTACAAATTTACGACTAATATAACTTCTCATTTATCGTTTAGCTTCATCATTTCTGTATCGCGTGTGCCTCTACCACTCGTGTAAATGAATAATAAGAACGATCTACGTATATAAGAAAATAATTAACGAAACATAATTTGTAACATTAGATCTTCCTTACATGGGTTAAAAAAAAAATTGAATTTTAGCATTCACATGTCTTTTTCTTTGAAGTTTCCTTTTGGTAGATATATTCACATGAAATCCGGTTGCAAGAAATAAGTTTGGGGTACTTATACTTGGTTGCCTAGCTACCACAACTAATTGTCGCAACCATACCAAATTTAGATGTTAATATATTTTAGCACATATATATGTGTCCACTAGCTGTATAGTCAGTCAAAAGCATTACATAATTGCATGTGCATTGTTCCTTATTCTTGTGTTATATGAGTATATTTCTTTCTTTTTCTTCCCTCGCCGATATTTCTATGAGCGAGAGCAATATTATAATTTTTTTATATTGTCAAATTTCAGTCTTATAAATCCGCTATCTTTTTTTCGATGATGAGCTGACGTCTGCAGTATCACATGAAAAATGACCAAAATTGAAAAAAATCGAAATATACATGACGAAAATTGAAATTTGACAACAATGATGACCAAAATCGCAAATAAGCAAATAACATTTTTTTCGGGAAAAATGGGTTCTGTAATCGTTCATACAAAATCGGGAAGTTTGGTGGTTGATATCCGCAAGTTCATGTGTCACCCTGAATTATCAGCATATAGTTTTTCCCCAATCGAGTATATGTCTCAAATAAGCAAAATATGTTTCAATGATCACTCGAGATATTATTGGATTTTTGCTTTAGGTCGAGTAGAATCCACGAACGGGGGTGTATGGACTAGCCACCAACCTATGATGGTGCAATAATGTACTGCCACCTTTTTAAAATAACAATATCGATCACCTCGTTTGAAAAGAATCTATTTTTTTTTAACCGTTTACAATCTTAGTCCACTAATTTATATTTTTTATTTTATTCTCACCAAAAAATTATGTCGTATCACCAGACAACGCTGATCTGGCTACGTACATTGTCGAAATTGTTCGATATCATGTCAACTCCCGTGAAAAAACACTGAAATCGAAAAAAATACAAGTTTAACAATGTCTTATGTCACGTCAGTACTCCGATGAAAATGACTGAAATGAAAAAAATATAATTTAATATATTAAGACTGTGAATTGACCGATAACATGATCGAAAATAAAACACGTATAAGTTAATATGACCAAAAATATTATTTACCAGTATCAATAATATTATGCAAGTAGATGGATGTCGGTATCATCCAATGAAGTCAATTATGAAGTCGATTATATATATCCTAATCAATTTATAGCCTACAACCCAATGGCCCGATATTTATTGCAAATGGCTGGTATGCCTAAGGCTGGACAGTCAGTTTTTGCAAGTTGCCATGGCCTTGAATGATGGTCCAACACCACGACATGATTATACATATGCAACTTGCTTCAGAATCTTCTATCTTTTTTTTTTTTTTTAAGCTATCTCCGACCCATAAATCTATTTTGATGCAGTTTCTACATCAAAATAATGCAATTTCTGCACCAAATATAACATTCATCTCCAACACATTTACTTCAAATCTTACACTAAAAAATATATTCCTAGAATATTCTTTTTGTTTACTATTTATTTATAAATTTAACAATATAATTATAATTAATTTTTTTGTGTTTTAATTTTTATTATGAATTATATTTTATATCAACACGATTTAATTTTACTCTTCAATTATATAATATTATTATTAAAAATATTTAATACATATTTAAATTAATTAAATGGCGCAGCCTCCGTTAGACAATTTAATCCTGCGCTATCATAGCGTTTCACGCTACGCTATGATAGCGTAGTATTGGAGAAGCCCTAAGGAATAATTTGGATCTCGAATTCAAAACCTCATCGTAATTTATGTTGGACACAAAAGAGTTAACGATGTTTCTTTATTTATGATACAAATTATTGTGATCGCTAACGATCAATCCTCGGCAGTTTCTGCCGGAGAAGTTCTCGGTGTAGCAAACCGACGCGTAATTGGTGCTACTCGCACACACGCCTCTAGCTCGGAGAAAAACACAGCCGAGCCTCTCCCACCTTTGGCCCTAAACCTCAGACATTTCATCAGTAGGTTAGCCCAAAAATATTGTCGAATTACCCGAACATTTACCCGTGACAGCACTTTTCTTAGCCATCCATACAATATAGCATTAGGATGAAAAGTAAAAAATGTTTTTTTTTAACGAAACCATATTATTCTGAATATGTAATACATTAAAAAGATATAGTTCTTTGTGCAATAACTTGACTTCGACATTTTGTTTTTTTTTTTTTTTTAGTAGAACTGGCATGATGATGTACATGTCATCGATATATATCTGGTAACATGTCATCAATATCGAGTGTCACGTAAATATTCCAAGATTAAAAGAACCTTAATTATTACATTAAGACCTGACTATTTATAGAGTCAATATCCTATTGAAAAATAACACAATTTTGGTCATATGTGTTTTCTTCATTATAATTGTAGTTTCTCGTGTTTTCAAATTTCAGTCGTATTCCTTTATTTTTAAATTTTTGATAATCAACCATTCGACACCAAAATTGTCCCTAATCGTCATCAATCATCCAATAGTAATTTATCTCATGTACGACACAAAATTAACAAATACCACACGTATATAATTCTGTCCGAAACTATCATAATTCAAATGGATTCTCATATAAATTAAGTGCAATTCTTGCACTTATCAGATTTGCTCGTACTCCATTTTTTGGAACCATATTTCTTGTAAAGATGTTTTGCATGGGGAGGATGATCTAATCATATGTACGAAGATAATGATTTTTCTGTGATTCGATTGCTCGAATTTCCGAGGTTGTATCTAATGGTTCATGTTTGATTATAAAGAGATTCAGAGTGAATTTAGATGGAGCCAGTTGGAAAACTCTCTTGAATATTAGTTGAGCTATACATTTATTTGGTTTCTTAGGTAATCCTTTTGGTTCCCGAATGTAGGATAGTCATAGAATGTCTCTGTTTCAAGAAATGTTTATGTGCATGCAAAATATTTTTTTTATTATTTGTTCAATATTGGTTTGGTCATCTATATTATAGTGGCAATCACATTTTTTGATTTGGGGTGGGAAGACTAGAACATGTACGTGTCTTTCTCACGTTTGTTAGAGTGTGTTATCACTAAGCCAAATCGGCTTTGTCATGCCAATTACATTTTCAACATTACAAAGCAGACGAAATTATAAAGCACGTCGCGGATAAGTAATATCTGCAGCGTGCGTTTATGTGTGCTGTTAATATTTAGCGACGGTTTTTTGAAATCCGTCGCAATATTTATATTAGCGACGGTTTCTTTCAATTCGTCGCTAAAGTAGCGACGGTTTTAGTCAAGCCGTCGCTAACATTAGCGACAGTTAAATATAACCGTCGTCAAAAATTCAAATTAGCGACGGTTAGAATAAGTACGTCGCTATTAGCGACAAATTCATAACCGTCGCCATTAGCGACGGTTTAATACAAAACCGTTGCTAAAAGCGACTGTAAAATTTAAACCGTCGCAAATTGTCTTTAAATACCACCAGTCAAACCACATTCTACCACAACACTTCATAACACTTAAAATTTTTCTCTCTCAAGCAATTTAAATTTCAATTTAAGATACGTTTTTTTGTTTCGATTTAAGGTACGTATTTTTGTTTCAATTTTTTGTAAATTTTTAAGTGTTAGTTAATATGAATATTGTTATTATATTGTATGTTTTTTTTTAAGATTTATTAAATTATAAACGTAATTTTTTTTTATTGTAAGAACAAGATTAGCGACGGATTTTATTTTAATTCGGTCGCTAATTAGCGACGGCAATTTTGAAACACCGTCGCAATATAGCGACGGTGTTTTAAATATTCGGTCGCTAATTAGCGACGGAATGTTGAAACCGTCGCTACTTAGCGACGGTTATGCTATGACTATCAACAGCGTGCATAGGCGTGCCGCGAATAATAGTTTGTATTAACGGCGTGCCGCGGATAATCTTGAACTTTCAACAGCTTTCAACTTTGCAGCGTGCAATGTGCGCTGCGAAAAGCGAATTTGCGCGCTGCGAAAAGCCATTTTTGTTGTAGTGTATGCGCATTAATATTGCCGTTGACATACACAAAACATAAAATTCGATCTATCCCGTTTGAATGTACCAGACAACGTTCTATATATTCTTTCCAAAATTCGGCCCAATCCAATGGTTACAATTCTGACGTCGACTTTCACAAGCAAACTGTGCAGATTCTATGCTAGAAACCAACAAATGTTGCTCTTTGTCTAGACATGCACTGCTTCAAATGTCGTCTAAAGCCGATCTTCACCATTCACAATTTTTTCACTTTCGTGTGAACATGCTGACCAAATTGCAGTTCGATCCAATGGTTCAATATAGAGCAGTCGCTTCTGTAACTTGACTGAATATCGAACATATGCAAATTAGAAGTATGTAACTCTCTTTCTTTTGTGTATTGTTTTGGCTGCTTGTTGTATATCGAGCTAGAGAAAAAATCACACCTAAAATATTCAGATTTAAAACTAAAGTCCGAGCAAGAAGGTTGCAAATTCTGAATTTAAGAAAGTTTCTACCAATCTTCAGGCCAAGAAACTCGAGCGTTTTTCACGTGTTTTTGGAACACTTTTCTGTAAGTGGGCTAATGTTTCGAAATAAATACATATGTTTAAATCAATAATTCACAATAGGATTTTTTCTATTCGACCTTCAATTTGTTTTGTTTTGAAAAGTATGTTCGTTTTCGTCACAAGAATGTTTATAAGTTCAAGAGCACGGTTGTGATTCAAGTTAGAAATGCTAAATATCCGAAACACGATAAGTTTATGGTCCTGATGCGGTAAGTAATAATGATCAATATATGACACCATCCCTTAGAAGAATTATATATATGAGACTGATCAGTAACACCATGAAATATGAAATGAATTTCAGTATTATAAGTACATGTACAAGTTTATGTGATGATTGTACCAATTTTAGTGAATTTTGAAATATATGTCTTAGTTTCTATTGCAACACATTATGCAATGTAATATTTGCAAATTTCGTATCTATATATAATTTATTTTGTAGTTCTTTGTTAGATCGGTCTCCACTTTCTAAGCATTTTACAAAATAATAACCACTTACACCTCTTCCCTAAATGAGAATGAGGAGCAAGTCGAAGAAGAAGAGCAAAAACACTTATGGGGATGGTGAGGCCCTATTCGATCAAGCCCATATTTTTAATTATGTTTTAATTTCATTTTCACGTTGTACACTTATACACTCTTTCGATTTCGATTGCATTGTAAAAAAATGCTTTTATTTATGATATAGACGGATTTTTGACAATGTTTGTACTAAGTATCTTGTTGTTTTACGATTTTTAATTGTGAAACAAGGTCGGTGTCAATACATCTCGGTCTGATCAGAACGTGACAGTAGCATATAAAATTCACGAAAAATTCAGGTATCGTGTGTATGCTTACATATGGTAAGAGAAAGATACGTGGTCGTCCACAATATCATAACATGAAGTAATTAATGTGAACGAGTTAGATTAACTTAAAATGTATAAAACTTTGATGAAAAACTTGTTGCAAGCTAGCAGCAAAAATGTAAAGATTATGAGCTAGTTTTATTAGTAGGAAGTAGGAAAACTAAATCATGAGCATGAAGACCAAGAAAACGTTAGCAAAACGCCCCATTTCTCACACAACCAAAGTGATGAATTATTGTGAGCTGCTTTCGGTGTTTAAAGTGGATTACTAGATAAGGCACATTTGTACGGTTTTGAGACTTTGGTGGGTCACTGACATATAATTTGAGACTGCATTTATTTGAGCATATTCCTTCGTTATTTAATTTGAGAGTTCATTTATTTGAGCATATTCCTTCCTAATTTCTTTTATTCATGAACGAGTTTCAATGTATAGATGTACATATTTACTAAGAGCTAGACATGATTAATAACTAAAATTTCGGCATTCTCGACTATTTTCCTGTATTACTAGACATGTCAAAACAGACAAGTGATGTAGAACAGATCAATATATCATCAACTCAGCTCATCTATTTTAGATATCATGGTGGGTTGACCCGATGGATAGACATTTTTGTGTCTAATCTTATGGACCCTCCATTTTTGTCGTGTCGAGAAATTCTCAATCTTATCCATCTATTTGATTTTTATGATCTGATGAATTTAGCTATCAATCTTGTCTATCTATTTTATATGAAGGAACTATTCGAGCATATTCTTACTTCTCTAACCACTACTTCTATTTCACATTCTCAATTATTTTGGATATCTCAATGTCCTACACGTACACCAGCATCGACACCTTTCACTAAATATTTTGATACCTCGTTTTCCAAATGATGCCAAGACACCTTTAACTTTCGTTGGTGGAAGACAAATTGTCCAATCAAAATGAGTCAGGACCTTCGAGCCTTAGCTGGCGCTGCCACATCCTTGTCTTCATTTCTAATCAATAATAATGTTATTAAGAAGTTCCGATCACACGATTTTAATACTTTATAAGTCAATAAAATATGGCCTTAGTACTTTTTTTAAAAAAATCTTTTACAGTTTTTGTCATTTTTGAACGAAGCAATACCATTACTAAACAATATGGAATTATGTATATGATCAAACCTCGAATTTGAATACTTACAAGATCAAATTATTAAAAAAAAAACTTTGAGAAATATTTATGGTTATTATCCGTTAACTTGATGTTATACAAAGTTTTTGACCTAATAAGTACAAAGTCATGCATTATGCAATGTATTTATAATAGATTAATGGGATATAAGAAGCCTTACTCCAAAATTAAAATCTGCATCTTACAATATTAACCATCATAATTAAGATGGATTATTATTACACCACATAATGAACTAGTCTCCACACGAGAGACTATCATGGATCCTTAACAACACAAACATAGATATGCATGCATACAAAACCCATAACCAAATCAAGACAAGAATTTAATTTATTATATTATATTATATTATATTCTTAGAGGAGATTTATAAGGTTTTAACAAGGCTTGGTGCAGAAGCAACGGCGGCGGAATCCTCGGCAGTCTCCGCTGGGAAAGCCCTCCGTGTGGCAAACTGATGCGCAGTTGGTATCGCTCACGCAGGGTCCCTTGAAACGGAAGCTTGGGGACTCGCACAACCTCGCCTCTCCCACCATTGGCCCTATCCCTATTATGCAAATTCGTTAGCAAAAAATTTGTCCTCTAAAGTTAGTCTATATAGTTTTTCGGATGTGAAAATTTGATCTTAATACAATATTTTGAAAATACATTTGGTCTGATCAATTCTAGCCAAAGCACATCAGCAATGATCGGTGTGGGCTTTCTGTCACACTATTTTTGACGAGTTAAAAGACTAAAAATTTATATGAAGTTAAACAATATATAGGCCTCCCCATATATGAAAACATCAAGTTATCGGAAGGAACGAGTTCTAGAAATTGTATAAATGTATAATTAATGAGTTCAATCACTAGGCAAGAAAACTAACCCATGAGCGTCACAAGCATGAACACCAAGAAAAAATTAGCAAAACGCCCCATTTCTCACACAACCAAAGTGGGGGAATTATTGAGATGAGCTGTTTGTGGTAATTTAAAGTGGGTTGCTAGGTGTGAGGATAGGTCAGGTGCATTTATAAGGTTTTATGGGATGGGTGGGGTGGGGTGGAGCAAGCATGCGTGTGGGCATATTACTCATTATTTCTTTTGCAGAAAATTTCTTATATTTTTTTTCATTTTACCGATGTCATTATCAATATTGTCAAATTTCAGTTTTAATTTGTTGTCTTTGTTTTTTTATATATATAACAATTTTAGTTATTTTTCTTATGTAATATTGATGTGTGTAGTGTCACATCAATATTTTTGATAAAAAATGACTGAAATTGTCAAAAATCGTTTCCGACATATGACTAGGACTTGAATTTGAAAAACAGAGGACCAAGATTAAGCGAACATACAAACCAAAATACGGTTTATCTTTCTTTTATTATTGCTCAAGTTTAAAAATTATTTATTTTCTGGTACATTTTTTTCGACCTTAATTTAGTTTTGTTGGTGTGTGAAATATNTGATTGAATTTTTTGTATATAAATCATTGTAATCGATTTCAGAATTTTAACAAAATGGAGTTGTCTCATCCATTAAAATTCCTATGTTAAATTTTTATCACTTTTATCGAAAGATCAAAATCGACTTAATTTTGTGAATGTTGCGTAAAATAAAAAGTAAAACAGATGCTAAATTAAATAAATAAATAAATAAAAACCTAAATGGGCACCCAACCATCATTTATGATATATGGTTGCATGATTCAGAAATTTATTGTGAAAAATTAAAAGCATTGTGTGGAAAAGGGAAATGCCATATCAAATTTCAGAAATCGTGAAAAAAAAAATTTTTAATAAAAAAATTTAGTCCTAATTAAATGTAGGATAATTTTTACACTTGAAGATATTATATAAACATATATTGTTAAGCATCATATAATATTGTTTATAAAACGAGCTAGGGGCTTATATTTTGAAAATTGAATCTATGTGAAATTAATTTTGTATTTTCCGTTTAAAAGCTTGCTTCATATATGGTTTTTTTTATGACGTGAAACATAAAAAGAGGAGATTGTCTAAATTCATATTTATAACTCCAAAAAATTTAATTCAATCGATGTATGAGATCAAACATTATTAATACTAGTTATTATGCACACGCGATACGTGTGTACAATCTTTTTTATTATTATCGATTGACTAAAATGAAATTTGACAAATTATGGAGGGACTAAATTGATATTTGAATTGTTGAAATAAAAAAAAGTGTGTGTTAAAATTAAAATAAAAAATAAAAGTATAATATTAATATCATATAAGGGTAAAATTGAAAAAAAAAAGTTGATGTCCTTTATAAATAATTATTATCATATCTTCACCTTTAATATAATAGTACAGAGTCTTGTTGTCCTCATAATATAAATATTTAATCCCTGAGGCCCAGTCTCCTTATGGCCGCCATACAAATCTGAAAAAGACAAAATTGTTCCGCGGCGCGGCCCGCCTAAATTTTGACGCCTCTAATTCGGTTGGACTCTAGACGAAATATATACAATATATATGTACATAGGAGTGATCACGGTGCGGTTTTGCGGTTTTTTTTAAAAAAATTCAAACCGAATTGTTATATGCGGTCGATTAGTATTTTGAAAAAATAATCGTGGTTTTACATGAAGAATTAGCCTTGCAGTTTTGAGCGGTTTTAAACGGTTGCGGTAGCTTTACGGTTTTTTGTAATGAAAAATATTAGAACATATATTCTAATTTATTTACAAATAACAACAATATATTGTCTTCAAATATAAATATAGTTCAAATCATATAAAGATAAAAATAGATAAAACAATAATCAAGATTCAAAACTAAGTTGATAATTTAACAACACAAAACACTCACAACAAAAATGACATTTATATTATTTTATCATTTTTTTTGCTTTCAAATTTCAAACAAAATATTGTAGCAAAAGAAATAAATACTCTAATAAAAGACTAATATGAAAAATAATTAAGAAGAAAATAAGTTTTATTTGTAAGAATGATAATTTTGAAAGGAGTTGAGATATAATGAATGATGACTTCTTTATTTGAATATGTTGCTNGATTCTTTCCACTATTTTTGAAAGGACAAAGTCCAACTATGTGTGCTCAATAATAATTATTTGAATACCATGCTTTAATTTATAATATATAGTTCCTATTTGCGAAGTCAACCTAAAGAACAAATATATTTTTCGAAAAATTACTATCGTTATAAGGACATGTTTAGAAGAGAAAGTCAAAGTAAACGATTTATAACATTCTAGATATTATGTTTTATGCAAGAAACTAATAAAAAAAAAAAAAACTTCTTATTATTTTTATTTTTTTAGGGAAATAGATAGAATTTGAAACGTTCAGCTTGTAACTATCATATCATGTAAATGGAAAAGCGATTTGTGTTGCATTTGACTTGTTAGAGGACTATATATTGGTTGCAAGATCGATCAAATGCTAATTATTTTACTAAAAATTATAATTTCACTACAACAAAAAAGTTAAACCGTTGTCGTAGGTGATTTAAAATTATTGTAATTGAATGCATGTGTTGTTGAAAGTGCGTTCAATGACAACGGATAAAATCTGTTTATCCGTTGTCGTAGCTATCAGTTGCGACGGTTTTTTAAAAACGAATTAGCGACGGTTTATGATATACCGTCGCTAAAATTAGCCATTGTTTTTGACAAATCCGTCACTAATTAGCGATGGTTAGCGACGGTTTTTCATGAAGCCGTATATATTTGATCGAACAATACAAGATATTTCAAATCTTCTGTTTTTCTAATTTTGAGCCAAAATGATATTCATATAATGGATTTAAAAAGTAAATTTGAAATCAAATTCATTCAAATTTTTGGATTCAAATGCAACATAATTCTTTATTTTATTTTTTTACGTGATAGCTCGATTATCGTGTTTAATTCCCTTTTCAACTTTTGATCAACCCCAGGTGAAAGTTAAAAATTACGATTACTAAAATTTAAATCTATGTTCAAGAAAGACGAGACAAAGTTTTGTGGGACATACTGAAAGTTGGACGCAATTCAAAATAGTTCAGTTGATATTTCAAAATCATCCTTTAATTCAAATTCATCAATTGCAAAAAAGTTTTTTTTTTTTTTAATTTTCGTAACATTAATTATATAACAGTAGTACGAATATTTATCGTTTTATTAAAAATTATAACTAGTATTAATTTTACGACTCGAATATTTTAGATCGTACAGCAGTTCAAACGCCGGGTTCCATCATTATCTCAACAGAGACAATTATTAAACTTCACCAATCACACATATTTAATATATAGTATAAATAATCTTTTATGATGTATTTAGATAAGTGGATTTATGGAGAGTTTTCAAATTAGAAGATTAAAAGTCAAAAATCCGAATATATTGACATAAATGTAAATTTTCATTAAAAAATTGTTTGGAGAATAATATTGAAAATCTTACAAAACTAANCTTACAAATTATTATAAATCTACGCTAAATATTATGTCAAGCGGTTTAGGCGGTGTGGTTTGATGCGGTTCCTGGCAAAAAAATAACCGAACCACATATGCGGTACGGTTTATGATTAATATTTTTAATCACGGTTTT